>NC_041389.1:194560458-194578357 GCF_002162155.2 Triticum dicoccoides | reverse complement strand
GTTCATGATGGGGGCGGTGGTCGCCGGCGGTGGCGGGGCGGTAGCGTGGGGATCGCCGGAGAAAAAGCTCAGCACAGGGGGGCCTAGAGGAATGGCCGGGGCGGTGGCGGATCGGCGGTGGGGAGTGTTTTCGGGGCGGGCGGGGCGGCGCACCACCGGCCGCGGGCGATGGGGGGCTGCTGTTTGGGCGGTGGCGGCTGGCGGCTCAGAGGGGTGGAGGTTGAAGATGAACCGCGGGTCCTTGATTTCGTATCCAATGGCTGCAAAATCTACTGATCAGAGATGAAAAAGTCGGTCGACCGACGTGTAGCCTCACCTTGCTAGTGCGTTCAGTTTTGACAGCAAAATTCAGTTTCGATAGTTAAGTTCAGTTTTGACAGTTAAGTTCAGTTTCGACAGTTAAATTCAGTTTCGACAGTTAAGTTCAGAGATGAGCGGCTGATGTATTTTACAACTAGCACTTTATGGTTATGTATTTTACGTCATGTATTGGAGATGCTATTAGAATTCCACTCAGGTTAACGTTGTTTGTTGTCTCTCTTGTCCTGCGTCAGCCTCGGCATCGTACAACTCACCGGAGCTGCTCCAACGACGAAACCCTCCATCATAGTGGAGCAGTACCTCGGGCTCCATCTCCAAACGCCTAAGATCTTCTTCCCCTCCTCCGACAGCCAAGTCAGCCGGAGCATCCTCACCGGCCAACCCAATCACGCTAAGATCGACATGGCTTCGCCAAAGAGGTTGTACACTTGTTGCATCTCTTTTTTACTCTACATGTTATATATATTGTCCACTGAGCACTCGTAGTAACGGGAAATACGATTATTTTATCCTACTATATGACAAGCAGTCGGGTACCAGGTAACTTAGCTATCCATGATGGACTCTCTTGAATGCCATCATTATTTATCTCTGCGCGTTTGAGCTGTGCAATTGTCGATGGGCCTGGGAGTTGAGCTAGTATGGCAGTGGCCTGGGTCCAAAGTAATAGAAGTAGCACAAAAACATTTTTTAGTGTAGGATTTTCCTTGCTCAAGCCTGCCTACTAGAATCGCCAATGCTTGAAAGGAAAAGTGAATGAAAACATAGGAATTGGAAAGTTTCCTATGGTACTACTTTTCATGAATTTGGTGCAAAGGAATGGAGCAAAGGAAAACTGTAGGATTTGTTCCTTTAGTGTCTCCTTGAAAGAAAAACCGTAGGAATTCTAATTTCCACTTCTCCTCCTTTTCATATTGCTATTCATTAAGCACAAGACTAAGAGATAGTAGCATAATAGCATTATAATCGTACATTTTCTTGTGATTTGACCTAATCTTACCATGCTTTTTTGCATCCTGTGATCTTACAATTGTTGTGAACAAACACCCAGATTGGCAGAAATCCTATGTTTTAAATCCTGTGTTAAAATTCTCAAATTCAAACAAGCCCTTACTCAATTACTTCTTTTACAGATATGTGTAAAAGAAAACCTTGTGTGGTTTGTCCTGCTCCTGCGACGTTGTGTTCCACCCCAGCTCACATGCTCCAACGGCGGAAGGGTTCACCACAGCAGGGATCCACTCTCCAGACTGTCTTTCGCCGCCTCATATCTTCTTCCCCGCCGCCGGCAGCCACGACAACTACATTGCCATCATCAACTGAGCAGATGACCTTGAGGACTACACGAGTCTGCAAGAGAGGTCGCACTCTTCCGTGTCTACTTACGTTACGCGTTGCTTAATATGATGACATGCTACATTATCGTCATGTTCACCTATTAGACTCTGAGTCAGGTCCAAACTAATGTTGAAACTTGAGTTTTAAATGGTTGTGGGGTACATATTGGGGCAGCAATCAGTACTATCTGGTTAATATCCGGTGTCTACTATGAGTTTCATGTTGGGTGCAAACAAACATTAAAGGAGTCATTATCTATATTTTTTAACTAAAGCTATTATCTGTCTGCTATCATTGGTTTTGGGTCTATCCACAGTTTGCTACCATCACTCTGGATTTGTGCATGCACTCCTTACATAATCTCACTATGTTTTATTCCTATGCATGCCAGTTATTGTACACAATGGAACTGATCATGTAGAGCAAAAGAGACAAGCCGTGCGTGGCAATAAAATTTCATGCAGACGTCGTTCCATGGTGGGCGCAAAGGCAGCCCCCTCCACCCATTTCGGATCGTAATCAAGAGGAAGATAACTGTTCAGAGGGGGATTCAGAAGGAGAAGACCACTCCTATTTACCCCATGAGGTCTTCGCTCTAACTTGGCATGCTGATGTTGGTAATATCATGTATATGGTGCCTTGCATTGCTTACTGTATACATTAAAGATGTCATATGCTTAGTTTAGACATGCTTTGTGTCAATGCCATCTGTTTAGTTTCTTTATCGTATATGTGAATCATGCAATGCCATCTTGTTTAGCCAGGCATCATATATGTGAATTTTGCAATGCCACCCTGGTTAGCCAGTCATCTTATATGTGAATTATATCATGCCATCATTTTTTTATTACGTGTTAAATTTGTCAACAATTTTAGTACATTCAATTACTCTTCCTATGCATCAGACATTCGGCATGGTCATGGAAAAATCTGGAGTGGAAACGAGGTCTTCAGAACAGACAATGCTATTTGACGAAGCGCATGTCTTGCTGGTTACCGATAGCTCCTCAGAGGAGGATTCAGAGACAGATGACCAGTCATATCCCCCCTCCCCCGACGTGCATGCCCTAACTTGGCAGGGTTATGTTGCTCATACCGTGCATATGGTATCTTGCATTACTATGTCATTTGCTTAGTTTAGACATGCTTTGTGTGAATGCCACCTGTTTAGTGTCTAATTACCATATATGTGAATTATGCAATGCCATCTTGTTGCAAGACATTATATATGTGAATTATGCAATGTTATCTTGTTGCAAGGCATTATGCATGTGAATTATGCAATGCCATGCTGTTTAGGCAAGCGTCATATATGTGAATTATATCATATGCCGTCCTTTTTTTGTATTTCTCATTGCTTTTGTCGACAATGTTTGTATATTCAACTGCTCTTCCTATGCATCAGCCATTTGAATTGGTGATGGAGAAATCTGGAGTGAAAACAAGGTCTTCAGAGCAGACAATGCTACCTGCTGAAGCAGATATCTTGCTGGTTACAGATAGCTCTTCAGAGGAGGATTCAAAGGCAGATGACCAGTCCTATTATCCCCCTGAGGTGTATGCTCAAACTTGGCAGGGTTATATTACTCATATAATGCATATGTTGTATTGCAATGCTTAGTTTTACATCATATACACAATATTGAATGCCATCTCCTTAGTTGACACATCATATATGTGATTGCCCTCTGCTCACTTCCTTAGTATATAAATCATATATTTGAATATGTCCTGCCATGATGTTTACATAGAAAGCATGTATCTGAATTATGGTATGCCAACCCATTTTCTAAAGACATAATATAGTTATATCATCTCATCCTGTTTACATAGTCATCATATTTTAAATTATGTCATTCTATCCATGAATTATATCATGCCATCATGTTTCCATCGACGACATGTTTGTGATTTATGGCAGGCCAACCACTTTAATAGACACATCGTATAGTTATATCATGTCATCCTATTTACATAGTCATCATATTTTGAAGTATGTCATTCTATCCTGTTTAGTTAGCCATCATACATGTGAAATTGTGTCATGCTATCCTGTTTAATTAGCCATCATATATGTGAAATTATGTCCTGCTATTCTGTTTGCTTAGACAACATAAATGTGAATTATTTCATGCCCTGTTTTCTTCCCTACTATCCATTGCACCTGTCTATCTTACAATGTCTGTACATTCAATTACTTTTCTTGTTTATCAGCCATTTCAATTGGAGGGAGTGATGGCAGTATCTGTGGGAGTCAAAACACGGTCTTCAGAAAAGATTGTGCTACCTGTCGATGCAGATAGAACCATGATTATACTTGCCCAAGAACCAGCCCCACCACACATAACCCACACTCATGCAGATTGTACCCCTACCTAGTTGGACAGAGAACCAGCTACACCCCTTCTAACCCCAACCCCAGCAGATAGACACCCAGTTCCCGTTGACACAGTGTACGACCTTGAGAAGAGGTGTCTAGAGGGGGGGTGATTAGACACTAAGTACCAAAGTTGCAGTTTTTAAGTTTCTTTAAGTTTAAGTGGAGTTTAGGCACAATTTCAACATTCACAATACATATCAAGCAAGCATGCAAGAGTATATGAGCAGCGGAAAGTAAAGCATGAAACTTGCAATAAAGTAAAGGGAAGGGTTTGGAGGATTCAAACGCAATTGGAGACACGGATGTTTTTGGCGTGGTTCCGATAGATGGTGCTATCGTACATCCACGTTGATGGAGACTTCAACCCACGAAGGGTCACGGCTGCGTGAGTCCATGGAGGGATCCACCCAAGAAGCGTCCACGAAGAAGCAACCTTGTCTATCCCACCATGGCCGTCGCCCACGAAGGACTTGCCTCACTAGCGGTAGATCTTCATGAAGTAGGCGATCTCCTTGCCCTTACAAACTCCTTGGTTCAACTCCACAATCTTGTCAGAGGCTCCCAAGTGACACCTAGCCAATCTAGGAGACACCACTCTCCAAGAAGTAACAAATGGTGCGTTGATGATGAACTCCTTGCTCTTGTGCTTCAAATGATAGTCTCCCCAACACTCAACTCTCTCTCAATGGGTATGGATCTGGTGGAAAGAAGATTTGAGTGGAAAGCAACTTGGGGAAGGCTAGAGATCAAGATTCATATGGTAGGAATGGAATATCTTAGTCTCAACACATGAGTAGGTAGTTCTCTCTCGGAAAATGTATGCTGGAAGTGTAGGTTCAGTCTGATGGCTCTCTCCATGAATGAAGAGGAGGTGGAGGGGTATATATAGCGTCCACACAAAATCTAACCGTTACACACAATCTACCAAACTCGGTGGGACCGAATCGTTAAACTCGGTCAGACTGATTCAGCAAATAATGTGACCGTTAGGATTTTCGGTGGGACCGAAACGCAACTCGATGAGACCGATATGGTTAGGGTTAGGGCATAACGTAATCTCGGTAAGACCGATTACACAAACTCGGTGAAACCGATTTGGTAATAAGCTTTCCAGAGAGTTGGTCAGGCAGACTCGGTGGGACCGATTAATCAAACTCGGTGAGACCGATTTTGGTAATAGGTTTCCAGAGAGTTTGCATTGTAATCTCGGTAGTACCGATTTATCAAACTCGGTGAGACCGATTTGATAATGGACATACACAGTGAGATTACAATCCCATCTCGGTGAGACCAAGATCCCTATCGGTAAGACCGATTTGCTTAGGGTTTGTGGCAGTGGCTATGACTTTTGGAGTCGGTGGCGCCGGATAGGAAGTTTCGGTGTGACCGATTTTGGCTTTGGGTTTAGGTCATTTGTGGAAGTGGGAAAGTAGTTGAGGGTTTTGGAGCATATCACAAACCACACAAAGCAAGAGGCTCATTAAGCAACACCTCATCCCTCAATAGTATTGGCTTTCCCTATACACTCAATGTGATCTTGGATCACTAAAATATAAAATGAAGAGTCTTGAGCTTGAAGCTTGAGCCAATCCTTTGTCCTTAGCATCTTGAAGGAGTTCCCAAATCCTTTAGTCCATGCCACTCCATTGTTGAACTTGTCTGAAATATACTAGATAAAAGTGTTAGTCCAACAAGAGATATGTTGATATTAATTACCAAAACCACCTAGGGAGCACTTGTGCTTTCAATCTCCCCCTTTTTGGTAATTGATGGCAACATACATCAAAGCTTTAGATAAAGATATAAAGAGTAGCAAGTAAAGCTTTGGAAAGACATGTAACAAACATAGGCTCCCCCTACATGTATGCAATCATGTGAATATGGAATTGAGAAGCATGTGAGATCATAAACAAGATAGAGCAGGCAATGTGTTACATGTATCTTGGCCATATGCATCAGAGCAAAGGATGTTAAAGGAAATACTTTCATGCTCATGAGTTCTTCTTGCAAACAATACGTACATCAGCAAGAATTCCTCATACACATGATTGTGATGCATATACTTACCTTGTAGTCCTGAGTTGTCTTAGGATGAAATGAACCTGTGTAAACAAGGTTAGATAACACAGATGCATCTACTAGCCAGAGCAAACAGAAGAAACCACAAGAATACCAAGACTGGGATGACATGTAGAGAGTGAGTACTAAGTACCACATTGGATTAGACATGTCCCCAAGAGTAAAGATATGCAATGAATTTAAATGATCTCTTTCCCTTAGATGTCTTGCTCCCCCTGAATCTAACATGGGATACTGGGAGAAGATAGGGAACAGAAAATCAGAGCTGAAAGAAAATAGACCTGAAAGATATGAATGATGATCAGAGCTAATGTATGCTAATGCAAATAAGCATAACAAAATATATGAACATGTCTCTCCCCTCAAGAAGACATGTGGACATCTCTCCTCTTGAACACCAAGCATCTGGGATCCTTGAGAAATACTTTCTACTTAAGTATCCTCTCCCCCTGGAGATCTCTCTCTTCTTTTGAGGGTCTCTCCCTAGAAGGTCTCTCTCTCCCCCTTAAGAAGGAAGGTGATAAGCTTTGATGCTCTCTCTAAATGATAAGCTTTGATGTTCTCTCTCCCCCTTTGACATCAATTTCCAAGAAGGGTCTTCTGGAATCTGTCGAATGGGTTTGGTCCTTGAGACACAGAACAAAGCAATGATAAAAATGTGATGCTTGTAGAGGACAAGATTCATTTAGTGGAGCTGGATCAGAAGAAACATAGAATATGTGGCAAAGAGTTTTTCCTGTTATGAAATCGGTGGCACCGAGTGAGTTGCTTCGGTTGGACCGAAGGATTCGGCTGGGCTGAAAATAACCAATCGGTGAAACTGAGTTCAGTTCAGAGAAAACACTTGTCACCTCAGCTCACTTAGACTAGTAAGATCTCACAAGGATTTGCAAGGAATTTACTGAAAGATGTGCAATGAAATGGAATGCAGAACAAACAGAAAGAAAGAAATCTAGATGAAGTTTTTTTGAAAGGGGAAACAAATATGCATGAGACAAATGCAAAAACACAAAAAAGAACAAAAAAGAACTTCATCTAGAGATGGTCGGCGACGAAGTCACCTATGTTAGAGTATATTGACTTAGGAGTCAAGTGAGATCACTTGGTCATAGGTCATACTCATCGATTAAGCTCAAAATGGGGTTGCCATTTTTCGTTTAAGCATCTTGATGTATTCTCATCTTGTCGAGTTGCTTTAGCTCATGACTTGGAGTGAAGCTTCTCTAAGGTGGAACTACATACCTTGGTTGGTGGTGTAGTCCATGTAGTTGAACTTGTGTGGGTTGCTCAAGGTTGATGTAGCTCATCAAGTATTTGGAGCACCACTTGGAGTTTTAGTCCATCTACCTACATGGGTTAGTTTTGGCAAGGAAGAGCGCTTGTGTATCCAAAAATGACAATCATGAAGTTCAACATAGAATTTGTCAAAGGATATGTTTAGAGGGGTTTCTTGCTTTCTTGTCTTCATCCACCATAGTGTAGAGACTTGATGATGTAGAGATTGCTCAAGATATGAGTAGATTACAATCTCATGGAGTTGGATTCCACCAAGTACCTACAAGAGTTAGATAACATGCAAGATACAAATATATCCAACACATAAGATATTCATCATAAGAGAAAAATATCAAGGATTAGTCATAAGCTCATGTCTTGCATGTATCCAATGGAGTTTCTACTCCAAGTTTGAAGCATCAATGATGTTCAATTCTCCTCTTAACCTGCAAAACACTTTCTCATCAAGAGGTTTAGTGAATATATCCGCTAATTGCTTTTCGGTGCGAACATGCTTAAGATCAATGTCACCCTTAGCAACATGATCTCGAATGAAATGATGACGAACTTCAATATGCTTAGTTCGAGAATGTTGCACAGGATTATGACCAATTTTGATAGCACTTTCATTGTCACAAAGCAATGGAACATGTCTCACGTATATCCCATAATCTTTAAGAGTTTGGGTCATCCAAAGTAATTGAGCACAACATGAACCAGCGGCAATATATTCAGCTTCGGCGGTGGATAAGGATACCGAGTTTTGTTTCTTGGAGGACCAAGACACAAGAGATCTACCTAGAAATTGACAAGTACCCGAAGTGGACTTTCTATCAACCTTGTCTCCGGCATAGTCCGAGTTGGAATAGCCAACAAGATCGAAAGAGGCCCTCTTAGGATACCAAATGCCAAAGTTTGGTGTATGGATTAAGTATCTCACTATCCTTTTCACGGCCTTAAGATGACATTCCTTAGGAGCAGCTTGATATCGTGCGCACATGCACACACTCAGCATGATATCGGGACGTGAAGCACATAGATATAACAATGAACCGATCATAGAGCGATAAACCTTTTGATAAACCGGTTCACCATCTTTGGTCAAGTCATTGTGTCCACTAGTAGGCATGGGTGTAGACATACCTTTGCATTCTTGCATATTGAACTTCTTGAAAAAGTCCTTGGTGTACTTCATTTGAGACACAAAGGTACCTTCCTTAGTTTGCTTGATTTGCAGTCCAAGGAAGAATTTGAGTTCACTCATCATGGACATCTCAAACTTCTGCGACATTAGCTTCCCAAACTTTTCACTAAAATGTGGGTTAGTTGAACCAAATATGATATCATCAATATAAATTTGGCATACAAATAGTTCTCCATTAACCCTTTTAGTAAAAAGAGTAGAATCAATTTTCCCAATTTCAAAGCCTTTTTCAATAAGGAATTTGGTCAAGCATTTATACCAAGCTCTAGGAGCTTGTTTAAGACCATAAAGAGCTTTGTGAAGTTTGTAAACATGATTGGGTTTCTTAGGATTGACAAAGCCGGGAGGTTGCTTAACATAAACTTCCTCCTCTATTTCACCATTTAGAAAAGCACTTTTAATGTCCATTTGGTACAAGGTAATATCATGATGATTAGCATAGGCAAGTAAGATGCGAATGGACTCAAGTCTAGCAACAGGGGCGTAAGTCTCACCATAGTCCATACCTTCGACTTGTGTGTAGCCTTGGGCGACGAGACGTGATTTGTTGCGAACTACTTGTCCATCTTCATCTTGCTTGTTGCGAAACACCCATTTGGTACCAATGACGTTGTGGTTGTTGTCGGGCTTCTCAACCAATGTCCAAACTTGATTTCTCTCAAAGTTATGTAGCTCTTCATGCATAGCATTTATCCAATCCGGATCTTCCAATGCTTCTTCGACCTTCATAGGTTCAATGCTAGAGATGAAAGAATAGTTTTCACTTAGCTAAACGAGTTTTAGAGCGAGTGATTCTCCCGGTTTGAATGTCATTGTAGATTTGCTCGACGGGATGATCTTTAGCAACTCTTGCTCGAACTCATGAAAGCTTTTGCTTGGGTCTTCGTTGAACATCTCCTTCATCTTGTTCTTCTTCTTCTTGGCCTTCCTCATTGTTGGCATTGTCGTTCTCTTGTCGTGATGGAGAAGGAGGTTGTTGTCGTTCATCTTGATGCACTTCCTCGTTTCCTTCATCTTGGTGTGTCCCGCTTGTGGATGCTTCCGTATCAACTCTTGGTTCACCTTGTTGTGAAGATGAAGCTTCCACTTGGACGGACGAGGTACTCTCCTTTACCTCTGTTGGATGAACCTTGCCAATAGCCAAGTCTTGGATTGCTTCCGAAGGATCTTTGTCACCTACATCAATTGGCAATTGGTCTACTTGCGAGCCGTTAGATTCATCAAACTTCACATCTACCGTTTCTTCAACCTTTCGGGTGAAATTGTTGTAGACACGGTAAGTGTGAGAGTTTGAGCCATAACCTAGTAGGAAACCTTCATGAGATTTAGGAGCAAATTTAGAGCGATGATGCTTATCAAGAATATAGCACTTTGAGCCGAATACTCGAAAGTATCCAACTTGGGGTTTGTTACCGGTGAGGAGCTCGTATGCCATCTTGCCGAGTAGCTTGTGAAGATACAAGCGATTTGTTGCATGACAAGCTGTCTCAACCGCTTCTGCCCAAAAGTGCTTTGGCGTCTTGTACTCATCAAGCATCGTTCTCGCCATTTTAATGAGCGTCCGGTTCTTCCTCTCAACAACTCCGTTTTGTTGAGGTGTGTACGTAGCCGAGAACTCATGTGAAATCCCTTCTTCGTCAAGAAAGGTGTCCACATTTGCGTTCTTGAACTCCGTTCTGTTGTCGCTGTGAACCTTCTTGATCTTCACTTCAAATTGATTTTGGGCCTTCCTAGCGAAGTTTTTGAAGATCTTTTGGACCTGCGATTTTTCATCGAGAAAGAACACCCACGTAAATCTGGAAAAATCATCAACTATAACAAGACCAAAAGAATTTCCACCGAGACTCTTGTACGAGTTGGGACCAAAAAGATCCATGTGGAGTAGCTCGAGTGGCCTCCTTGTGGTCATGATGTTCTTCACAGGATGCCTTTCTCCAACCTGTTTACCTGCCTGACAAGCGCTGCAAAGTCTATCCTTATCACATATGACATCGTTAACTCCAAGGATATGATTTCCTTCAATAAGCTTGTCAAGGTTTCGCATACCAACATGACCAAGTCGTCTATGCCATAACCAACCTTTTGAGGATTTAGCAATGAAGCAAGTTTTAGGTTGAGCCTTTTTAGTGAAATCAACAATGTATAGATCACCTCTACGCACACCTATAAAGACCATTTTATGATTATCTCGACGAAACACTTGGCAATCTACTTTAGTAAATAGAACATTGGAACCGAAATCAGCAAGTCTAGATACTGAAAGTAAGTTGTAACCAAGAGATTTCAACGAGCATGACATTTTGTATGGAGCTATCATGTGATATGGAAACCTTACCAAGGCCAACCACCTTACCCTTTGAGTTGTCACCGAAAGTGACATACTTTCGAGGACTATCATTATCAGCAAGCTCACGGAACATGTCTTTATCTCCGGTCATGTGATCGGTACATCCACTATCAAGAACCCATTCCTTTCCTCCTAACATATATCCTCGAAGATTTGCAATAAGACCAAAGTGTCTCATTGCATCATCAAGATCGAAGTCACTATCATCATCCTCATCATAGTATCCATGTTCAACATCGTCATGTGGTGGATCAAGTCCTAGAGAGGGTGATTCATTAGAATGAGTTTGATAATCTTGCTTATGAATTTTTATAGCTTCGGAAATAATGTCACTAATGATACCAACATTTCCTTTGGCACGCATAAGGTTTGTAAGCTCAAATAGACGATCACCAAACATAGGATCACTAGTATTCATCTTACTCAAGGCAATAGACTTACGGAGAATTTCATCAAGATTTTTCAATGAATAATCTGGAAATCATTCCTCAAGAAATTTCCATATGGTGTAGGCACACTTAAAAGTAGGCAAACATCCAATCAAGTTTCTAGGCAATCCTCTAATGATAAGATCGGCAGTTCTAAGATTCCTAATCATGTCAATTGACTCATCATGGGTAGGATGCATAGGATCAACATAAGGTGCACAAGGACTAGCAATGTACTTGTTAAAATGATATTGATTGAAAATAACAAGCATCTCATTTTTCCACTCATGAAAATACACTCCATCAAGAATAGGCACTCTATGTCTAATACTCCTAATAGTAAACTCATCCATCTTCCTCCAATGGTGATTAAACCAAAGCAATGGAGACCAAAGCTCTAATACCACTTGTAGGACCTTGAGAAGAGGTGTCTAGAGGGGGGGGTGATTAGACACTAAGTACCAAAGTTGCAGTTTTTAAGTTTCTTTAAGTTTAAGTGGAGTTTAGGCACAATTTCAACATTCACAATACATATCAAGCAAGCATGCAAGAGTATATGAGCAGCGGAAAGTAAAGCATGCAACTTGCAAGAAAGTAAAGGGAAGGGTTTGGAGGATTCAAACGCAATTGGAGACATGGATGTTTTTGGCGTGATTCCTATGGGGGGTGCTATCGTACATCCACGTTGATGGAGACTTCAACCCATGAAGGGTAATAGCTACGCGAGTCCACGGAGGGCTCCACCCAAGAAGAGTCCACGAAGAAGAAACCTTGTCTATCCCACCATGGCCGTCGCCCACGAAGGACTTGCCTCACTAGCGATAGATCTTCACGAAGTAGGCGATCTCCTTGCCCTTACAAACTCCTTGGTTCAACTCCACAATCTTGTCGGAGGCTCCCAAGTGACACCTAGCCAATCTAGGAGACACCACTCTCCAAGAAGTAACAAATGGTGCGTTGATGATGAACTCCTTGCTTTTGTGCTTCAACTGATAGTCTCCCCAACACTCAACTCTCTCTCAATGGGTTTGGATCTGGTGGAAAGAAGATTTGAGTGGAAAGCAACTTGGGGAAGGCTAGAGATCAAGATTCATATGGTAGGAATCGAATATCTTGGTCTCAACACATGAGTAGGTAGTTCTCTCTCAAAAAATGTATGCTGGAAGTGTAGGTTCAGTCTGATGCTCTCTCCACGAATGAAGAGGAGGTGGAGGGGTATATATAGCGTCCACACAAAATATAACCGTTACACACAATCTACTAAACTCGGTGGGAACGAATTGTTAAACTCGGTCAGACCGATTCAGCAAATAATGTGACCGTTAGGATTTTCGGTGGGACCGAAACGCAACTCGGTGAGACCGGTATGGTTAGGGTTAGGGCATAACATAATCTCGGTAAGACCGATTACACAAACTCGGTGAAACCGATTTGGTAATAAGCTTTCCAGAGAGTTGGTCAGGCAGACTCAGTGGGACCGATTAATCAAACTCGGTGAGACCGATTTTGGTAATAGGTTTCTAGAGAGTTTGCATTGTAATCTCGGTAGTACCGATTTATCAAACTCGGTGAGACCGATTTGATAATGGACATACACAGTGAGATTACAATCCCATCTCGGTGAGACCGAGATCCCTATCGGTAAGACCGATTTGCTTAGGGTTTGTGGCAGTGGCTATGACTTTTGCAATCGGTGGCGCCGGATAGGAAGTTTCGGTGTGACCGATTTTGGCTTTGGGTTTAGGTCATTTGTGGAAGTGGGAAAGTAGTTGAGGGTTTTGGAGCATATCACAAAGCACACAAAGCAAGAGGCTCATTAAGCAACACCTCATCCCTCCTTAATAGTATTGGCTTTCCCTATACACTCAATGTGATCTTGGATCACTAAAATATAAAATGAAGAGTCTTGAGCTTGAAGCTTGAGCCAATCCTTTGTCCTTAGCATCTTGAAGGAGTTCCCAAATCCTTTAGTCCATGCCACTCCATTGTTGAACTTGTCTGAAATATACTAGATAAAAGTGTTAGTCCAACAAGAGATATGTTGACATTAATTACCAAAACCACCTAGGGAGCACTTGTGCTTTCACACAGCACCGTATCCACCATAGAGCACCCAAACACGAGCAGTTAGTAAGGCAACTGCAGTGCCCAAATCACGAGGACCACCACTCCGAACCCGAAGTCAACGCTTAAAGCAGAAGAAGAATTGTTCTCAGGTCAGGTTCCATAGCTATGGTTCATACTAATTTGCTCTTGCATCACTATATTTACGGATACCAACTAATTTCAAATTTGAAAGATGCAATTGAAACTCCAATGGCGCAACAGGTATGTTTTAAACCTGTTTCTTCAACGTGTTTGGCTGTTTGCTGTTGTAACTTGTTGTATGTTGATTTCAGTTTCAATTGAATAAACAGTTATGTTCTCATGCCATGCACATTACGATTGTTGTTATTGCTATGTAGTTTCCCACACTTATATTCTGTCTACGCTGCTTTGTCTTAAACAGATATGATTCAAACTGTATCTATCTTGATTTGACAACATAAACTAGAATGATATAGACCATACAGTGACCATACTACATAGATATATGTTTGTTTCATGCTGTTATCCTGTCCACCTTACTACTGAACTGGTTTACCAAAATGAGTTTCAAATACTATATTGTAAACCTGAGATGTGTTTGTTTGTTTCTATTTTAGAACGCGGATAAAATATTGGAGAAGAGTACCCTATTATGCAATGGTAAAGGAAGTAATGCAGATAAGGTTCAAGATAGTGAGACATCCCTGTTGGTCTCTAAGAAAGCTGATAAAAACTATATTGAAGACACTGAGACAACCCCAAAGTCCTGTCTTGATGTAGTGTTTGAGTTACTGGCTACCACTGCTGGCACCAGCTCTTCGAACTCGTTGCCTGAATTAGTTTGGCTTCTTGAGTCTCAACTTCAAGTTGAAAGACATCGATCAGATGTTATGCAACAGGAAGACGAAGGACTGAGGAAGTCCCTGCAGAATTCAGATGCATACTTTCTGGTGCAACAGCAAGCGCTGGAGGACTTAAGCGCCAAACAAGAGAAAGTTAATAAGCTCGCTAAGCATCTTGCCAGCATTATGGGTACCCAGGATATTGTTTCTTGAGCTCTTCTGAAGTGGTTTCAGTTCTGGACTTGTTTTGCTGCGGCCTTTATATGCTGCTGTGTTCCCTATATTTGCACTGGTGGCGAACTTTGATGCCCAGTGGATGTAATATGTGTAATAGCCGTGATAGCCTAGCGTAAGTTGCTTGCTTATTTATTTCCTTGTTGTCTTGTTTATTTGTTTGCTTGTAGTCATTGCAGTTCTTTTTCCGCGGTTTGCTAGTGGCTGCAATAACCTATTTTTTAAAACTAGGCCACAATAACCATGGGCTAATATTTACTGTATTGACACTGGGGCTCCTACAGGTCGTAGAAACAGTGGGCCTTCTACGGGCCATAGAAACAGTGGGCCTTCTACGGGCCGTAGAAACAGTGGGCCTTCTACAAGGCGTAGAAACAATGGGCCTTCTACGGGTCGTATCATCAATGGGCCTAATACGGGCCATATGATCGATTGGCCAAACATGGGCCAAACAGACCGCATTATGGCCGTAAACTGGCTAGAGTTGGAATCGTCCGTTCATGGGCTGACCATAACGCTCCATCGTTAATAGGCCGTATTTGCTGACGCTATGAAAATGGCCCAACGTATTAACGGAGCACAAACGGGCCGACTGTAACCATGGGCTAAATTTGGCCCACAAGCAGAAAATGACAGTAACGGGCCGTAAGTAAACGAATGCTGGAAATGAGCCCAAGAATAAATGGGCTCTGAGAAGGCCGAAAGATAACATGGGTTGGAAATGGCCCAACGGAATAACGGGTCGTTAATGGGTATAAAGTGATACACTGTTCTTTACGGGCCAGTTCACCACGGAGTTAATGGGTGTAAAGTGATACACTGTTCATTACGAGCCAGTTTCACCACAGGCCGTTAATGGGTGTATAGTTATACACTGTTCATTACGGGCCAGTTTCACCACAGGCTGTTAATGGGTGTAAAGTGATACACTGTTCATTACGGGCCAGTTTCACCACGGGCCATTAATAGGCCAAGAGTTACATAGGGCCTCATATGGGCCGAAAGACGTCATGGGCCATACATGGGCCAGAAGTGAAAACAGGCTGGATTCATATTGGATGGCCCAGATGATGCTACTGGGCCTAATTCAGATAGGGCGTAACGGGACTTGGGTTAGCGGGCTGTAAATAGGCTATATGCGAACTGGCCGTTAACAAGATTTCCATGGGCCGGCCCGCCACCTTTTGGCCAAGTCAAACGGGCCGGCCTTTTCATAGGAATGGGCCTCTGTTGGGCCGTGCCACATGTCGACGTATCATAGGCGCCTTCTGTCCAATGAGTGGATGACATATGTCCCAGCGATGAGCCGACACGTGTTTCCTCCAGCCAATGATGATTTTACACGTGGAAAATCCCCATTGGTCGGGGCTGTTAACAGGTTATCGGATCCAAAACCCGACCCGATAGCTTAACGGCGTTCCGTTATGGTGGATGCCACGTGTCGGTAACCCTTGACGAAAGCACTTCTGTGACGCGCAATTTATCGTCATGGAAGATGACACTTCCATGATGATAATTTTGGTAATGTCATGGAACACTTCTACGACAGCACAGGTATAACTATCTTGATTCTGTCATAAAATCGTCATGGATGTACATGCATGACAAAAAATGCGACCTACTGTGACAAACACGTATCATCACGGAAGTGTATTTTTTTTGTAGTGTAAGTCGCAAACCGGATACATATTTATATTAAATGGTGGAGCTGTCAGTTGGTGCAGTTCCAAGCAAAGCATAGTGGCGGGATCTACATGTGAAGCGGAGTACATAGCTGCTTCGGAAGCAGCAAATGAAGGAGTCTAGATGAAGGAGTTCATATCCGATATAGGTGTAATACCTAGTGCATCAGTTCCAATAAAAATCTTTTGTGACAATACTGGAGCAATTGCCTTAATGAAGGAATCCAGATTTCACAAAAAGACAAAACACATCAAGGGACGCTACAACTCCATCTGTGATCTAGTCAAGGAGGTAGACATAGAGATTTGCAAAATACATAAGGATCTAATTGTGGCAGACCCACTAACTAAGCTTCTTCCATGAGCAAAACATGATCAGCACCAAGACTCATGGGTGTTAGAATCATTACAATGTAATCTAGACTATTGACTCTAGTGCAAGTGGGAGACTGAAGGAAATATGCCCTAGAGGCAATAATAAAGTTGTTGTTTTATATTTCCTTATTCATGATAAATGTTTATTATTCATGCTAGAATTGTATTAACGGGAAACTTGATACATGTGTGGATACATAGACAAAATATTGTGTCCCTAGTAATCCTCTACTAGACTAGCTCGTTGATCAAAGATGGTTAAGTTTCCTAACCATAGACATGTGTTGTCATTTGATGAACAGGATCACATCATTAGGAGAATGATGTGATGGCAAGACCCATCCATTAGCTTAGCATAATGATCGTTCAGTTTTAATGCCATTGCTTTCTTCATGTCAAATACATATTCCTCTGACTATGAGATTATCCTACTCCACTAGTAGAAAAGGGGCCAATGGTCCAGGCCGGTCCAGCCCATTAGTCCCGGTTCAATCCAGAACCGGGACGAATGGGGCATTGGACCCGGTTCGTGAGCCCCAGGGGCCAGTCGGGCCACGTGGGCCATTGGTCCCGGTTCGTCT
Organism: Triticum dicoccoides; assembly: GCF_002162155.2. Lineage (NCBI taxonomy): Eukaryota > Viridiplantae > Streptophyta > Magnoliopsida > Poales > Poaceae > Triticum > Triticum dicoccoides. The sequence continues at coordinate 194,561,183 of NC_041389.1, read as the reverse complement.
GGACCTATTGGTCCCGGTTGGTGGGACGAACCGGGACCAATGGTCCTCGCTCCTGGCCCACCACTATTGGTCTCGGTTGGAGGCATGAACCGGGACTAAAGGATGCCCATTAGTCCCGGTTCATACCACCAACCGGGACTAAAGGGTTGGTCCTCGTTGTGGCCAGAGTTTAGTCCCACCTCGCCAACCGAAGGGGAATCGGACCAGTTTATAAGCCCCTCCCTCTCTGCCTTATTGAGCTCCTTTGAAAATGAAAATAGATGCCCTTATATAGGGAAATTAGCCTAAATTCATACGGATTTCGATTGAAATTCGTTATGAATTTAAGTTGATTTTCCTCTATAAGCGCATCTATGCTCATTTCTGAGTAGTTTTTTATATTTTTTTCTTTTCTGCTATATTTATTTTTTTCTTTTTATTTCTGAGTTGTAATAAGCCATTAAAAATAAGGATATATGCTCCTTTTTTAGTACAGTTAATCAAAATTATTTTTTCTTCTATTTATTTCTGAGTGGTTTTTTATATAGTTTTTTTCTTTTCTGCTACATTTATTTTTTTCTTTTTATTTCTGAGTTGTAATAAGCCATTAAAAATAAGGACATATGCTCCTTTTTTAGTACAGTTAATCACAACTATTTTTTGCTTCTATTCATTTCTGAGTAGTTTTCTATATAGTTTTTTTCTTTTCTATTATATTTATTCTTTTGTTTTTATTTCTGAGTTGT
>NC_041389.1:194558608-194560021 GCF_002162155.2 Triticum dicoccoides | reverse complement strand
TGAGTTGTAATAATTCATTAGAAATAAGCATCTATGCTATTTTTTTAGTAAAGTTAATCAAAATTATTTTTTCTTCTATTTATTTCTGAGTGGTTTTTTATATAGTTTTTTTTCTTTTCTGCTACATTTATTTTTTTCTTTTTATTTCTGAGTTGTAATAAGCCATTAAAAATAAGGATATATGCTCCTTTTTTAGTACAGTTAATCACAACTATTTTTTGCTTCTATTCATTTCTGAGTAGTTTTCTATATAGTTTTTTTTCTTTTCTGTTATATTTATTCTTTTGTTTTTATTTCTGAGTTGTAATAAGTCATTAAAAATAAAAAAGAGGCGCAATGCTCGTTAAGACGAAGCCGCTCCACCTCCTTCCTCTGACTTCCAGCGCTGCTCCACAAAACAATGCTCCCAAGAGAGAAACAACACCGCAGTGCCATCATCGTCCGGTCTGGAACACAAGATCCTAGGGTTTTCCTCCGGAGCAATACGAGTGGGTCAACGGTAGTCACACGACGATGCCTTCATCATGGTAACGACATGGAACGCCGCCATCGCCCGTCGTCACCTCGGTTTTCACCGGCAACTACGTCTCCCTGACTCGCAGCTGATGCCAGATGACGGATCCCGAGATCCGAACACCCAGCCTCAGGCCGACCACCTCTGACTGAAGAGATGACCACCATCGCCGGCTGCAACGGTCAGAATTATTTTTTAGTAAAGTCATTAAAAATAAAAAAGAGGCGCAATGCTCGTTAATTTGCTTCAAGCCTTTCAGAATAGTGTCAACTGCACTGCACATAGCTCTGTGCAGTCTACCGTATTCCTCAAGGCTTGAAGCTAACCAACGTGCAGGAGCATTGAGCCTCTTCGTCATCGCCTCTGCACTCAGGGCTTATAAACAGCTGCGACTGCCTCTCGCTTGGCGAGGTGGGACTTAAAAAACAGTTGCAGGAAGAATCAACAAAAAAATAGCTGCAGAAAATAAAAAAGTAGTTACACGGGTCCATTGGTACCGGTTCATGGAACCAACCGGTACAAATGCAAATCTTTGGTCCCGGTTCGTTGGACCAACCGGGACCAATGCCCCCCCTTTGGTCCCGGTTGGAGCCACCAACCGGGACCAAAGGTCTTCATTTCCCGCCCTTTGCGCTGCTGAAATGAGGCCTTTGGTCCCGGTTGGTGGCACCAACCGGGACTAAAGGAGGCATTAGTCCCAGTTGGAGCCTCCAACCGGGACCAATGCTCTTGCTATATATACTGGACTTGGCAGTTTTCGCCAAATCCCATCTCTTTCTCCCCTGCCCCGAGCTTCTGCTCCTCGTCGCCGTCGCCGCCGAGCCCACCCCACGCCGCCCCGAGCCCGCCGTCGTCGTCGCCGCCCCGAGCCCGCCGTCGTCGCCGCCCCCATCGCCGCC
>NC_041389.1:194526416-194558598 GCF_002162155.2 Triticum dicoccoides | reverse complement strand
TGATTTAATAAACTAATTTATTTTACTATATAATGAAGTAGTTTGTTTTTAGTAAGTACTACTTATTTATTTATAGTAAGTGCTTAGTAGTTGAACTAGATAGTTGATTTAATTAGATTTTTTTGTTAGATTAGATTTTTTTTGTTAGATTACATGTGTAGTAATTAAGTTGTTCATATTATGTTAGATATTTTTGTTAGATTAATTAGATTCTTTTTGTTAGATTAGATATGTGTAGTAATTAATTTCTTCATATTATGTTAGATTTTTTTTTCTGTTAATAGATTTTTTTGGTGATATTTAGATTGTGTAATTAATTTTGTTCATATAATTTTAATAGTTGAACTACATAGTTGATTTAATTAATAAAACTAATTTTATTTAACTATATATAGAAGTAGTTCCCGCGTCGACGTCGGCGATGCCTATCCCGCATCCTCGTTGTTGTCGACTCGGCGGTGGAGGCCTGCTTGATCAGGGCCATGTTCGGGGCTGGGCTCCGCCGGGTTGGTATTGGGAGGTGCTACCTTCCGGGGGACGTAGGTTGGTGAGGAGGCAGCCCGTTGTTGACCCGATCCTTGTTTGGTGGCGGTCGCGTGGGCCAGTGACGGTGGTGAGGCATCCAGACACCGCGGAGGTGGTACGTCACCGTGTCAGCGAGGAGGACGAGCACGTCCGTCGCTACATGGTTGCATTGGAGGGGAGGTTCGACAATACCTGGAAGGTTCTTCAGGGATCTCACTGGGGCTATGATCCTGTGATGGTTCCTTATCTTTGGGTGTCCACCGCCCGCGTCAATACCCGTCGGGAGCTACGGTTCTAGTTGTATTAGTGATAATATTCGACGATGTACGGACACCAAGAGATGATGTACTTTTGCTTATAATTATTGAATGCATGCTAATTTGAATACTATACTTTATTTTATGATTTGGTTTTGCTTATTTTATGATTTGGTTTTGCTTATTGAATGCTCATATTGGATAATTTCTCCTTCATTCCCGTGTGCTAGACAATTTGATATAATTAATAATGCATTCGGGAATGAAAGGAGGAGCTACGTACATCGATCATCGATAGTCAGCCCGTGATTAATAATAATGATCTAGTTTAATATTTGAATTATGAACGTATAGGCCGGAAATGTCATACTCATCGGACGACGAAAACCGCCCGGGGGAGTGCGACTGGTGCCACGACGACCGAGGTATCTGCGACAGGTTCATTGTGCTGGACGAAGATCGGCGCTTCAGCATTAAGCTCGAGGAGACCTTCGATGTTCATACGGTACGCAACCGACAATAATAGTTTTTTTTCGTAATTACTCATGACTTCAACTATTTTAATCATGACAATATTTTTCATATTTTCCAATTCGACTAGCTTATCCCATGCTTTGCAAGACGCTATGTCTTGGAGAGGATGGGTTTTGAAGACCATGAAAGTTTCGAAACCAAAAAAATTATCCTAAGTACCCATCATGGTGTGGATTTTCAAGTAAAGCTGTACAATGCTCAGAGTGTAACCCATTTTGGTTGCAAAAATTGGGAAGCACTTTGCAAGATGTATGGTTTTGATGAGGGTATGCTTGTTACCATGGATCTTGGTGATCCTACAATCGAGCAAGAGAGACCTACGATTTTCGTCCTTGTGGATACACCTCCAATTCTTCCCCCATGTGAGCTTAACATAGTTATTAAGTAATTTATATTGTTTATTTGAAAATAGTTGACAACTTATTCTCCATTGACAGCTTATTTTCATTCTTCAAAGAATGTGCGGAAGATGGTAGACAGAACCTACTACATCGAAGGCTCCGAACTAACTTATCAGGAGAAAAATCATCTGGTCGGATTTTGTACTGATCTTGAGAATTACAATGTCTACAATCGAACTCCTCAACATTATGGTCAATACGTGCCACTAGTGCACGTGTTGAACTACGGTAACTACCATGGAGATACCCTGGTATGATTTTTTACTATTACAACATTCGTGCATCTTTTTGCACACTTCTAAAACTAGTACATCATATCATTGCTAACTACGAAGTTATTACTATGTTTTTCAACAGATAATCCCAAATGATTGTGTGCCTCATCTAATGTATACACGGGGTAGCCTTCATGTTTTGAACATACACCCAGGTCGTCCTACGAATCTCAACTGTCCATACCGGGTTTCTAAAAGAAGTGGAGGCATGATAATCAAAGAATGGAAAAAATGTATGGACAGTCGTAAGGAGCTTCTTGGAAGCAACATTCAGCGAAGGGCAAAAATCGGAGACAGGATGATCGCCATTCTTCATAATGGAGAGTCAGGGTCTATATTGTTTTATGCTATTTTACCTTAAGGGTGTTTACGTCCTACCTGATACTGATGATCATGTGCTAAGAACAATTATGTAGGGTTGGGTTCGATGACTATGAGGATGATGATCGTATGACTTATTATTAATAATGAGTAGAAGTTGTATATGATGATGCATGATTAGTAGGACTTGTTATTATATATATATGATGATGTATGATGCAAGCATGCATGAGCATTTTATATCTGCGGGTGCAATGAACATAGCAGCAGTGTTGATAAACCAAGGACGAAGATATAAGAGAGGACACTTCTCTCTATTAGCTAGCTGTAATAACAACCTAAAAATAACCCATAAATTAAGCAGTCACTTTTAAAAAAATGACTTTTGGTCCCGGTTGGAGCCACCAACCGGGACAAAAGGCCCCCTGACTGGGGTGGGCGCACAGGGCCACGTGAAGGCACATTGGTCCCGGTTCTGGTTTGAACCGGGACTAATGGGTGGAGGTATTAGTAACGACCCATTAGTCCCGGTTCATGAACCGGGACTAAAGGCCCTTACGAACCGGGACTAATGGCTGGTTTTCTACTAGTGCTCCCGGATACCGGAGAAATGCCTTGTGTGCTATCAAACATTACAACGTAACTGGGTGATTATAAATATGCTCGATAGGTATCTCCGAAGGTGTTTGTTGGGTTGGCATAGATTGAGATTAGGATTTGTGACTCCGAGTATCTGAGAGGTATCTCTGGGCCCTCTTGGTAATACACATCATAAGAAGCCTTGCAAGCAAAGTGACTAATGAGTTAGTTGTAGGATGATGTATTACGGAACAAGTAAAGAGACTTGCCGGTAACGAGATTGAACAAGGTATGAAGATACCGACGATCGAATCTCGGGCAGGTAACATACTGATAGACAAAGGGAATTATGTATGTTGTCATAAGGTTCGACTGATAAAGATCTTTGTAGAATATGTAGGAGCCAATATGGGCATCCAGGTCCACTATTGGTTATTGACCGGAGAGGTGTCTCAGTCATGTCTACATAGTTCTCGAACCCGTAGGGTCCGCATGCTTAACGTTCATTGAGAATATAGTATTATATGAGTTATGTATGTTGGTGACCAAATGTTGTTCGGAGTCCCGGATGAGATCACAAACATGTCGAGGAGCTCTGGAATGGTCCAGAGGTAAAGATTCATATATTGCATGATATGGTTAGGCCAAGGGGCCAGGCCCACGGGGCTATAGGTTAGTGCAAAAGAAAGTTTTGCGGAGGTCAGAGGACAAACGCCGGAGACCCTGGCGTCTGGCCCTGGGCCAGACGCCGAGGCCCATGATGTCTGTGCCAAACACCAAGGATTGTGGCGTTTGGTTCTGGAGTCCGAGTGGGACTCTTGCCTTTTGGGCAAAACCGACTTTGAGGATGGTTTTGCTCCAAGTTTCGACCCCAGGGCTCAACATATAATTAGAGGGCAGGGCTAGCACCAAAGACACATCAAGATTCACCAAGCCGTGTGCCGGCAACCCCGTCCCCTCTAGTTTATCCTCCGTCATAGTTTCCGTAGTGCTTAGGAGAAGCCCTGCAGAGATTGTTCTTCACCAATACCATCACCATGCCGTCGTGTTGCCGGAACACATCTACTACTTCACCCGTCTTTCTAGATCAAGAAGGCGAGGACGTCATCGAGCTGAACATGTGCTGAACGCGGAGGTGTCGTACGTTCGGTACTTGATTGGGATGGATCATGAAGGTGTACGACTACATCAACCGTGTTGATAAACGCTTCTGCTTAGCGATCTTCAAGGGTATGAAGATGCTCTCCCCCTCTCATTGCTATGCATCTCCTACATAGATCTTGTGTGAGCGTAGGATTTTTTCTAAATTGCATGCTACATTCCCCAACAACAGCCATGCTCGCCGGGGCCAGTGCAAAGGAGGGGCGCTTTGTATCCATGCTTACTTGTTGATGAGGTTGACTTCTTGGGACCGACCGGCATGCACCAGCCGGTCGGCCAGGTCATGGAGCCTGGCTGGGTTGCGCTGGGAAGCCGGCTAGGGACAAGATGGATTAAGGGGCGTTGCCAGCCCTGATGTTTTTGAAAGGGATCGGGGTTCCGTTTCTTGCCCGGGGCCATCCCACCGAAAGTAGTCCCCGATGTTGTGAAGGCTCGCCGACTCCATGAAGGAGGGCCTTTGCAGTTCCACCCCCCTGAGAAGGCGGTTGGGTTGATGAAGCTTGCGGCCGCCGGGTTCCGGCAACACCCACTGTGTGCCCGCATCCGGAAGCCGGATCGCGACACCCGACATGGGCGTGAAACTGAGGCATCCGCCGAGTCTTGAAGGGGAAGGGATGTGCCTCCCACGGCCCAACGCAGCGCCATGTGGTGAACATGGGCCGGTGAGGCCCTGCCAGGCCATGCACGCAATGGGATGCAATAGCGGGCTAGGCCCCTCCACGCCGCACCCTCGGCTCACGCGCGGGGATTAATTGTGGCTGTCGCAATTGGTTGTGTTTCCCCAAGTGATTAAATCGTGGGGGAAATGTGCCCACATAATGCGGGGAAGTAGAATCGTGGGTGCAACCGATCCTAGTTCCCCACGTCTCGCCGTGGTTATAAAATGGAGGGAGGGGTGGTGGAAACGCTCACGCATGCTCCCCTCATCTTGCTCTTCTCCTCCTTCTCCAAACCTCGAGCTCGCCGCTCAGCAGCGCTCCGCAGTGCCCAGGACCCGCCCCGGCCTCTCGCTCGCCGACGAACCTCACGTCCCACCCATCTCTGCTGATGGCTTGGCCCAAGGGCCACCAAGGAGGATATTCAGTACCTCTGTGACACCAGGCGACTGCCGCCGATGAGGAAGGTGGCCGTGCGCATGGCGGGCGACAAGGTTGTGCAGTAGCCGGAGGGGACCGAGCGCGTGTCTTCCTCACCCAGCGCGGGCTCGGCCTCCCTGCGAGCACCTTCTTCCACTCCTTCCTGGATTTCTTTGAGCTGCAATCTCACCACTTGGGCACAAATGCGGTGTGTCAGCTCTCCGGCTTCATCATGTTGTGCGAAGGCTACCTGGGCGTGGAGCCCAGCATAGGTCTCTGGGTCCATCTCTTCTTCTTGAAGCAGGAAGGGTTGTCGGCCAGTGTGGTGTCTACTTGTGGGGCCGTCGTCGTCTCGGCCCGGCCGCATGGGGCACGACCTTCATTGCGCATTGGGTGATGCCACTGCAGCGCCAGGTTCACATCATCACTGAGATGGATGACCTGCAGGACCCCAGCCGGATGTTGGCCTGGGAGTTGACGCGGTCGTCAGTTGCCGAGCAGGTCAATAATATCTCCAAGGCCGGCTTGGTTGCGGATTGGCGCTACGGGAAAGCGCCCTACGATCAAGGGAACCAGGCGCCAACAATGAGTCCCTGGTCTTCATATTTTACTATGAATGAGCTTCTCCTCCATCCTGACGTGACGAAGGAGATGCTGCTGCTCACGGTCGAACAAATGCATGATGGGGCGAAAGCGCAGGTTTTGGCGGGCGGGCGAGCCGGCTCGGCCGAAGGCGAGTCCACCGGCGAGAACGCGAAGCTAGCCGACGTGCAACTGGCAAGCGCTAAAGCCGGTGCGGCACGCCATGCGGGTAAGTCTCCAAATGCAAACCTTTTACGAGACTGGCCGGACGACGATGAGGAGAACCTGACGGGCGTTGGTGGTGCAGCACCAACATTGGGAGGAGATAACAGCGTCGATCCCGCTAGCCGGCAGCAGCAAGCCGGTGGCATGGGAAAGACGCAGTGCCGCCGAAGGCGGCTGTCACAACCCTAGTCAGTGCATGCATTAGAGTGTTTGCATCATGTTTAAATTTCTCAGAAACTTGGAAATGGGGATGGCAGAAACCCGAGCACCACTTGATCCAACTAGGGTTACTAAAATACTTTTTCAATGAACTTGAAATGCCCTTCTAAAATGTTCATCATCTTTGCCTGGGTCTAGTGTGGCACCCCGGCTTAGAGAAACCGGAACGCACCCGTATTCCAGCCCAGAGATCGAGGAGAAGTCCTCTGGAAGACGACACTGCTTAGCATAGAACCAACCAGCTTTCTATTACAGCATGAATATGGGTACAAGGTCTCTGATATTACAATGAATAACACCGGCACGACGACACTACACCAACCGTAGTTCCTCTATGCACACAACATAACAACTCGAGGCAGCGGAACAGCTATTGACAGCAGAACAACGTATGGCGATGATGGACTCCAATCCGCAGGGACTCTGGCTGGAACGTTTATCCTAGGTCATGAACACAGAAACCACACCAAACAAGAAAGCAATCCAGGCACGACCTGCAAACCAGCATGACACGCCAGGTCAGTACATTGAATGTACTTGCAAGCTCACAACAACCAAAAGCAATCAAGGCAAACATCAGCATGGCATTAGCAGGTTAAATCAATCATGAGCATGATACATGGCATACACGAATTGAATATGATACGGCTAAAGCATAGCATGAGCATATGAACACGGTAAAACTACATGCAACTGGTCAACAATATCATGAACCAACTTACTCTGCTCGGGTTACCTTGTAACCAACACGTGCATCAACTTACCAACATCGGTATCCACGATACCACGATGATCCTCTCACGATCACATAAAGATCAACCAACTTCTTTCATCATCGAACCGGGGTTATTATTGAGCAGGTTATCACTATTATTTGCTCATAGTGTGACCTACTCCGAACTGGGCCCGTATCCGCGGGCGCGGCTATCGATAGATTTAAACACACACTCTGCAGAGGTTAGCACACTGTACCCACACCACGGAACCCAAGGCCTCGCACTCCCATTCGGGTGGACCAACGGCGTTCCGATAAATCTGATCTACTGCCATGACACTCTCCCGGCCACTCCGACCAATTGCCTCTCGGGGCTCATGGGTCGCCCCATGCCTACCAAAGGCATCTTCGGCCACCGTCGTGGCAAAACGGTCCCAAACGGGGACATGGTATACCAATCACAACAACGGTCACACAAGGCTTATGCCGTCCTACCTGATCAGGGTAGTCCCACGCATAACCTTCCCTCTTTGGAGGCACCGACGAGAGGCATGAAAATAAACCCAGTTAGGACCCCCCCCCCATAAGGCAAGTGTGGCTGCACTGGTCAGCTCGATTCAGTGGCACCATGACTCAGCCAATAGTAGTTCAAGTTCAATTAAGTCCGGTTAAACTTGTATGCAATAAGCTGAGTCATATGAAAATAACATGATGCAACAATAATGCATTATACCGATATAAACATGGATGCAACATAAGCCTTAAGCATAATAACAGTGAATCATTTATCCAGATGAGCATGGCATACTGACGAGCATTACGAGCATAACACTACTCATGGCATAACTACTAGCACCAACAACAACTATCATGCCAGAATATAATGACAACACTACATGCAAGCATTTAACCAACTGGATGCAAAGGAACATGCATAGCAACGGCACTCGAAACAGACGATAAGCATGCATCGGAAAGAACATTACTTCTACCAGCAAGTAGCAGTACCAACAAGCATGACATGTGAAATGATACTAGCAAGTAGAACAAGATATCATGATGCAGCATAACATAGCAAGAATGTGGACACGAGTCCACAAGTAAAACCGAAACAACGACAGTAGTAGCAAACAAGCAGGCAGATAATGGCAATCTTTTATTAAATATTCAAGTTGAAAACCAAGGCTACTGCATGACTATCATGCAAGTGGTTGTTCTCTTTCCTGGGGGTGATGGAGACTCCGGGAAGAAGTGCGGTGAAGCCGCGGAAAGAAACGCCAGACGGTTCTCTCTCGAAGGAGGCTGATTAAAGGCAAGGGCAAACTGGTCATTTTCACTATGGGACCACCTAGTGAAAACGGAACCAACAGAAAGAGCTCGACTATACGAAGATGTGAGCGTTGGTTTCACCTCGATCGGAGTTACGAGCAAAAAGTTGTGAGGGGTTGAAGTTCAGGGACTTTTCTAAAAAATATCACCACAAATAGGTCCCTGAGTGGATAAGGCAGAAACGAATTTTAGGAAATACGCTTTCTAAGTTAGAAAACGATTTTTGGCGAGGGAGGACGAAACTACACTTTCAGAATGGGAAAAGTATCGCAGGTGAGTATGCTTTCCGTCAAATGAAAGCGCACTTACGCAGAATACGATTTCAGGAATGGGAAATGTACCCAGTGGAATATGTGTCCAGTTGACACGTGGGCAGGGGCACCTGGGCCACTGGCGCGTGGGCCACGGGCAGGGTCCATTGGCAGGAGGGAGGGGCACAGGCGTCGTCATCTTCCTCCTCTCGTTCCTATTCCTCACGGAACAGAGGACGAGAGCAGGGGAGGGAGCGGCGCTGGGGGCGGCCGGCCTAGGCCAGCTCCGCCCTAGCCGAGCATGCCGGCGGGACCAGTTGGGCCTGGCGCCTCCGTCCCTAGGCAGCAGGGGTGCCAGGCCGGCCTGGGGAGACGGCGAGGCGCGGCGACAGAGAAGCAACAGAGGCGGACGCCGGTGAAGGGAGCGGCCGGCTCCGGCCGTCTCCGGCCGGACGGAGACCATAGGCGGGTGCGGGGCGACGAGGCGCACCCTTTCGGAGGCAGAACGAGCGTCGGGGAGGGGTGGAACGGAGCGGAGCCCGCGGTGACGGGAAGCTACAGAGAGTTTCGGGCGGCGGTGGAACACGATGATGCAGCCACTCCGGCGAGGGGAAGACGGGATGGGGCGATCCGCGGGAGCACGGGGAGGCTGGTGGACAGGTTGGGAGGAGAGGAGAGTGGCTAGGCACGCCGGAAACGAGGAGGAACCGAGGCGGCCCAGACGAACTCCGCTAAAAAGAAGAGGGTCCCGAGGGCTCCGGTGGTCGGGAAAGCTTGGGGAGAGGCTTGCAAGCTGTGGGAGAGGTCGGGGGTCCTTATAAAGGCGCGGGGGAGGCTTCTGGAGCTCACGGGCGAGCTTCCGACCAAGCATTAATGGTGTTCAGTGGCTGGGCATGGCATGGGCGCTACGACGGCGACCACATGGCAGTGATTCAGGGAGGGGCAGAGACGCAGGGTAACTGAGTCGAGCACGGGCTTGCTCGGGGACAAGGTGGGACATCGAGACGCGGAGGAAGGCGACGGGAACAGGGGAAGAACATGCCAGAGCACGAGTTTAGCATGACGCAAGCGTGATCACCACGCGCACTGGTGCAAAATGAGAGTTTTGGCCAGGCCGACCGTGTCTAGCAGAATGACCATGATATCCTGAGCCTAAAGAAGCACTAATCCGATTTAGGGGCAAAGAAGAGATTTGAGTAGTAGCCAAAACATTTTGGCAGCAAGGTGTTTGTGCTGCCCAGAGAGGGCACAAACTTGGAAACAAAGTAAGTGATTTGTTTGATGATTATAACACACTAAGGTGACTATGATCAAGAGAAATAAGCTTAAGAGGAGGAGTTTAGAGGGTGGTTGTTATAGAAAGTGCCATAATGGCCAGAAATGAAGATTTGGATGATGCACTCACATAGTTGCATAAAATGAGCTGAAAATGGTTATGTCCCAATGATTTGAAGATATTAATGTGCCTACGGAGTTTTATGTCATTTGGCTGAACCAAAATATCACTTGCTTCATATAGCTTCTCTCCGGACAGAAACTAGGAAAAATTCCATAGGGAAAATGACTAAATGGATTAATCCACAACTTGGTGGAGGGTGTATATATGGGTAATAGAATGTCCTGGTAAATTGGCAGATTAAAGGAAGCAATATAAAATATAGTTGCTTCACAAAATGAAAATCTGACCAAAAACTAATATTTGGAGATGTGCTCACATAGAAAGGTTACATGAGCTCATATTGGGTGGAGAGTGATAATTTGACCAAATGAAGGATGTGGCAAAATTTCATCTCATTTGGACATGCCTAGAATATACTTCCTTCACAAAGATTCTCTTTGGGCAGAAACTTTGCAAAATCATAGAAAAATAATTACTAGGCAAATGAGGTTAAACTTTGGCACAGGGCAATTATATAGATAGGAAAAGGTGGCCAAGAAGTTGGGAGTCAATTGGGCAAAGATAAATAGCACTTGCTTCACAATGTGCCATTTAGGGAAGAATAGGAAATGAATTAATTGAGCATGATGCTAAACATGGCAATTGAAATTTTTTGCCATGTTTGAGGAAGATATGACCTTACAATTTATAAGAATTGTTTGGGAATTTTAGGAGTGAGGGAAACATAGCTTGCTTCACAACCTAGGGCTAAAAGAATAATTCCTTTAATAGAAAAGGAATATTCCCAATAAAAATAATATTGGGATTTGGTCCAAGGTGGCAATGGAAAGGTCTAGGGAAGGATTTGGGGGATGACCAGCCACTCTGGAAAGAAAGAAGAGGTCATCTTCTTCAGTTTCCAGACCATATAGCCACGGAAAAAGAAAACTCAGGCAAAAACCTCAGAAAATCAAAAGAAAAAGAAAGGGCCAAAAATCAAAAAACTGTTACATCTAGAACCTCTGTCAAAAATGGTTCACATTTTTCTAGGACAACTTGGGCCACTCAATTAAACCATACCTTATTTGCATTTGGGCATTTGAATTTTATATATTATTTTAAATGTCCAAATATTCATGAACAAAAGTGATGGCTGTTGGCAATAATCCAAACAGTGGCCACAACCAGTCTCATGATTTTTGAAAGTGCATAGGTATTTTTAATAAACCTTCAGTCAACAGAATAATAGAAAACAGAAAATAAAAGGGAAAGTGGACTTACCTGGCAAAACCACCTGGTAGCCCACCTGGCCGGCCCAACACTGTGCAGGCCCATGCCAGTCACCTGCTAGCTCGAGCCAGACAGGCAGGGAGCTGCGCCCCCGCGCGCCCGAGCTCGCCATGCCACCTTCCTGCTCGTCTGCCTCACCTGGACGTCGTTTCACCGCGTGGATGACCTCCTGCTCATCGCCCCGACCTCGCCGACACCCCATTCTCCCCTTGCTCCTCTCCCTCGCCCTCTCCCACCATGGCCGATGCAGCCGCGCCCGTGTCGTCGACGTAGCCGCAGCCACCATCGCCTCCTCCTCACCCCACCGTGTCCAGGAGCTCCGCCACTGTCCACTGCATCGAGCAAAACCGAGCCCCGAGCACTCGCTCGCCCCGGAGTCGCTGCATCGAACTCGCTTCACTCCGCCGTCGCCGGAGATCCCTTTCGCCGCACCGATCGCTCTAGCTCGTCCCCGACCCCGCTGACCCCTCTGCCGTGGCTGCTGTGAGCTTCTACTTCTCCTCCTCCTATCCATTCTCGCTGTCGTTCACTATAGCGACCGCACTAAGCTCACCCACACGCGCCGCCGCCGAGCTCGCCGCCGACGTGGTTCTGGCCACGCAACGGCTCGGCCACCTTGTCCACCTTGCTCACCACACCGCGTAGGGCTTGTAGGAGCTAACCCCGTGTCTCCACTTTCACCGTAGCGACGGCTTCGAGCTTGCCCGAGCTCCGGCAGCTGCCAAGGTTGCCGCCGTTGTCGTTTCCGGCCACCCCGAGCCTAACCACCACCACCACTCGATGCGGCTTGGCCCCAGCTGCACGTAGATGCACTCCGCCGCTCGTTTGGTCGCTGGAGTACGAACCTCGCGCCCTCTGCCTCGTTCGGTTGTCGCCAGCGGCTAACACCGGCGATTTGACCCAGTTCGACCAGGGATTTGACCCCCCCTAGGTCATTGACATGTGGGCCCCACCCTCTGGTCAAACCTAGATCAGCACTAAACTAACCCTAATTAGTTAGTTAACTAACCGTGTCACTGACCAGTGGGTCCAACTGGCCAGGTTTGACCTGGACTGCCTATTGACCTGCTGACGCAGTGCTGACGCAGTAATGGATTTCTCCAGATTTAAATCTTATTCAGGAAATTCCAGAAAATGGAATAAACTTAAAAAAATCATAGAAATTAATCTATAACTCCAAATGAAACGATTTATATATGAAAAATGATCAGAAAAATCCAATCTATCCATCTGTACAATTTTCATGCGTGTTGGAACAACTTATAGTTGCTGAACTAGGCAAAACAAATAGAGGGCATTTTAATATTAACATATGGAGTTTGAATTTGAACCTAGGGTTCAAACCAACTTCATTTAACCTGTTGCTAGTTGCATTAGCTAAAATCACAGCATATTGCCATGTCACATTCATGCATCATATTGTTGCATTGCATTGATTGTGTTCTTCCTTGTTTGCCGGTATTTGTTCCCTCTCAGTAGACGTGGTTCCGACGATGAGATCGATGACACCGATGAAGAACTATACTATCTTCAGAAGTGCCAGGCAAGCAAAACCCACTTGTTCATTCTGATACAATCTCACTCTCTTGCTCCTACTCTCTTTTACTACACTAGGACAGCAACGGTTCAACTATTGCATGCTGCGGTAGTTGAACCCCTTTTCCTCTACATGACCTGTCATTGCCAAAGTAAATATATGAAAGCCACTAGCATGAGTAGGATTTGTTTGAGCCCTGATGTGCCTACTCATTCATGCTTGTTTGTCCTACCTGCTATGCTTGGAGTTGTGTCAGGTCTGATTCATCAGGGACGAATTGGAAAGTTGTGAACATGTCCTACTATTGAGAGTTAAGTGTGTGAACACGATTTGGTAAAGGTAGCGGTCAGAGGCCATGTAGGAGTACATGGTGGGTTGTATCATTGAAGCTGTCCTCAGGAACCGAGTTCTGTGTTTGTGATCCATGAACAGCTACTATCGCATGTTGGGCCCTGAAATATGACCTCGCTCGACTTATTAACCGCCCCTATCCTCTGTCCAGGAGTTGTAAGTAGTTTCTGGTGTTTGTAGTATGCTGGAGGCCGTGCGCAGCGCTGACCCGAGGGGTGGGCTCTGATGCCATAGGCACGTGGCCCGGTGTGCCGAGTCGCCCGTTTGGTGACCCAGGAACCATGCACACATCGTTCGGGGCCGTATGTAGAAACCTCGGCTGGACTCCCTATGGATGGAACCTGAATAGGCGATATACCTGGACTAGGGACTTGTGTGGTTAGTCAGGTCGTGGTCTACACCCACGCCGGCTTTCGCTTGAAGTCTGCCGAGCACATGTCGTGTGCAGACGCTTAGTGGTGGAAACATGTGTGAAGAAATACACCCCTGCAGGGTTATAAATGATCTATTCGAATAGCCGCGCCCGCGGTAAAGGACCTCTTGGTTGCCTATACAGTTTATAGACAAGTGAAAGTGGATACTCTAAAATGCCTAAGGTAAGCGTGAGTGCTATAGATGGCGTTCTTGTAGGGAGACGAGCGGATCCATAGTGGTGTATTAATATGGTGAATATGTGGACTCGTGTGCGCCACCTCAAAAGAGTTACTTGCAGTCGTAGTTCAGGCTAGCTACCGAGTCAAAGCTAGCTTGCTGCAGTTAAACCCCACCATCCCTTTGTTGATACTGATGCATATGTAGCTAGTTCTGATGTAAGTCTTGCTGGGTACATTAGTACTCACGTTTGCTTAATTTATATTTTTGTAGAGAGACTTCTGTCTCACTAGTAGTTCTGCGTGGACTTTGACGTTTAGCTTGTTACCTCAGCTACAATCTTCTACCCTCAGGAGGGTTTTGTAGATAGTCAGGCTTCTCAGCCTTTTTCATTTATAATTGTCTGTACTCAGATATGTTATGCTTCCGTTGCTTGTATGCTCTGAATGCTGGGTCATCAGACCCATGTTTGTAATATCTGCATCCTCGGAACCTAATGAATAAATTCTTTGAGTTGTAGAGTTCTGTTGTGATGCCATGTTGTATTTGCACATATCGAGCATATTGTGTGTATGATTTGAAATGCTTGTTTTTTGTGGGATCCGACAACCTAGTTGTTTATTCTTGGTAGCCTCTTTTACCGGGAAATGTCTCCCAGTGCTTTCACTGAGCCATGGTAGCTTGCTACTACTCCGGAACACTTAGGCTGGCCGGCATGTGTCCTTCTTTGTTCCTGTGTCTGTCCCTTCGGGAAATGTCACGCGTTGTTCCTTTAAGTCCCTGTAGCTTGCTACGACTTGGGTTCAAACATTGTTGATCGACATGTTCGTTGTTGGGTAATGTATGCACGTCCCTGTAAGTTAGCGCCATCTTGGGTTTATGACTAGTCATGTCGGCCTGGGTTCTTTGTCATATGGATGCTAGCGGCACTATCATATACATGAGCCAAAAGGTGCAAACAGACCCGGGCCAGGTAAGGTGGCACCCGTGGGAATACCGTGCGTGAGGCCGCAAAGTGATATGATGTGTTACATGCTAGATCAGTGTGACTTATAATCGGGGTCCTGACAGCATCCTCGAAACGCATGGCGGAGGCGCCGCCCGCACGCGGCAAGGAGACCGCAAAGAAGGCATGCTGAGCCACCCTGGCCATGCCGCCAAGGCAGGCCGTCCCGACGGTGATTGGGTAAGTATCTTTTGCTGATTTTTGCTGGTTGCTTTGGTCGTTTTTTCTCATGTTATCTTCTCAACACGCAGGACGCCCCTTGACTTGGTGCTAGTGGGCA
The DNA here is from genome assembly GCF_002162155.2 of Triticum dicoccoides. Taxonomy (NCBI): domain Eukaryota; kingdom Viridiplantae; phylum Streptophyta; class Magnoliopsida; order Poales; family Poaceae; genus Triticum; species Triticum dicoccoides. The sequence continues at coordinate 194,543,715 of NC_041389.1, read as the reverse complement.
CGACGGCCGCGTCCGACGGCAACTTCGTGTTCTGGAGGACCCGGAGCAGCACCATCGACCAGGTGGAGAATTCACTCGAGGAGTACCTCGGTCCAGGACCTAGAAGACGCAGAGCGCTGCACCTGGCGGGACCGGAATAGGGCCCTAGAGGAGGAGGCGGCGGCTGCCGAGGCGGCAGGAAGGCCTCGGCCCAGGTGTGGGCAAGGGCTGCTGAGGCGAGGGGGCAGGCCACCGCGAACCAGGCCTGACCGGAGATGGTGGAGGGCACGATGCCGGCGTAGATGGTTATCTAGCCACGGGCGGAGGAGGAGCGTGACCTGAAGGCGGCCACCAACAACCCAGAGATCGAGGAGATGGTCGTGGACACCCCGCCTCGGAAAGTCGTGGACTAGCGGGCGGAGGTCGGAGAAGAAGGGCGATCGGAGGGTGTCATCCTAGATGGAGCGACATAGGTGACGCTGGATGGAGCGCCGGAGTCAATGCCGCCCGTAGATGAGCCGGCAGGAGGCGAGCACTCCTTGGTGATCAGGCTGTCGCAAGCAGCGCCAGGGGCCGGCTCTGCCGCCGGGTCGCAGCAGCCCCGAGTTGGAGCTGGCGAGGCCATCATCAGGCCATGTGCCCAAGAGGAGGCGGCTATGGACACCGTGCGCCAGCATCTCCGTGTACGCGAGGGCCGGCTACATGCCTTCGTCCATAGCGAGCTGGAGAGGACGCGGGAGCTGGAACGCTCTGTGGTGATGAATTCTTCTCTTCCTGCCTGTCTTGTCTTTAAGGCTGGTCAGTGGGGGCGCGCCGGTGCACCCACTGGGTGTAGCCCCTGAGATTCGGGCTAACTATGAAGTAGTTGGGTCGAACCTTAAAGTATTCTTGTGGGTTTTTTCTATCCCTTGCTTTCCTGCAGCATCTAGATGGCCTCCGAGTCGGCATCCACAACCGGCTTCTGGAGACGAATTGCGAGGCCAAGGCACAGCTTTCCGGCAAGGAGGAGGCACTCCGTCTTGCCAAAGATACATCTTGCATGCTTTTAGTGGGGGCGTGCTAGCGCACCCACTAGGTGTAGCCCCCGAGATTCAGGCCAACTACAAAGCAGTTGGGTCAAATCTTAAAGTGTCTTTCTTCTTTCTTTCCGGGAGCTGACTTGAAGCTTCGCTATTCAGCCACCGCGGCTGAGGTGCCGAATCTCCGAACATGGTTGGTTGAAGCCGGGCAGCAGCGCACGACCTGGCCATTGTACCGAGGATGAGTGACAGAGGCCAAGTCAAGTTGGATGCCAGAGATGGAGCAGTACTGCCCCAGTGCGCCCTTCACAAAGTTGGTGCCGTTGTCTGTGATGATGCTATGCGGGACGCCGCAGGGCACCGCGATGTCCTTGATGAATCGGACGGCCGTCGGCCTGTCCAGTTTCTTGATCGACCGTGCCTCGATCCACTTGGTGAACTTGTCGACTCCTACCAGGAAGTGTTTCATGCTGCCTCGAGCGATCTTGAAGGCCCCCACCATTTCGAGCTCCCAAAAGGCAAAGGGCCAGGTGATCGGGATTTTCTAGAGTGCCAAAACTGGCTGGTGACTATGCTTGCTGAAGTGTTGGCAGCCCTCACACTTGAGGACAAGAAACTCGGTGTCTTCGAGAGTCGTGGGCCAGTAGAATCCAAGACAGGACGCCTTGGCCACCAGGGACCTGGAGGCGGCGTGGTGCCCGCACTCACCCTGGTGGATGTCGAGGAGGATCTCTATGCCCTTGTCTTGCTCGACGCGGCGCTGGAACATGCCCGTCGTGCTGCGCTTGACGAGCTCGTGGTTGAGGATGCTGTAGGTGGACGCCTGACACTGCACTTGTGGGGCCTCGGTCTCGTCCATGGGGAGTGCTCCGCTCTCCAGGAAGGCCAGGATCGGCTGGGCCCATGACGGAGCCGTCACACAGGAAGATGGCAACTGGGGTTGGACCGGGGTGGCAACCCCCGGGTCAGAGATGAGAGCTGCTGAGTTAGAGAAAGCAGCCCCGGTATCGGGTTGGAGACAACAGCCCCCGGGACTGGGTTGGAGACAGCGGCCCCTGGTCTGGGATCAGCAGCCCCCGGGACCGGGTTGGGTAGGGGAGTTGTGGGGTTGTCCGGGATGAAGATGGACTCGAAATCCAGACACGGCTTGATGAACGGCTTGCATAAGTGCTCGAGGGAGATGCCGAATGGGATGGCTTGCCGATAGGACCCAATCTTGTCCAGTGTGTCGATGGCTTCGTTCTCCATGCGCGACATGTGGAGGAACTTGCAGCCGTCTAAGTTTCCAGAAAGCTGCTGAACCAAGAAGCGGTACCTGGCCATGTTTGCATTCCGAGCATCCCACTCGATGGAAGATTGCTGCAGCACCAGATCCGAGTCGCCGTAGCAGAGGATGCGTCGGATGCCGATGTCTTTGGCCAGCCAGAGGCCATGCACGAGCGCTTCGTACTTGGCAACATTGTTGGAGGCGGCGAAGTGGATCTGCAACGCGTACCACAACCGGTCGCCCTTCGGGGAAGAAAACATGATGTCAGCTCCCAAGCCGATCGCACCTTGGAGCCGTCAAAGTGCATGTGCCAGTGCATCGAGTCGGGCGGCGGCAGTAGGTACTAGGTCTTTGTCTAGTCGACGAGGAAGTCAGCCAGCGCCTGGGACTTGATCGTGGTGCGGGCATCATAGAGGATGTTGTGGCTGGCCAGCTCGATGGCCCACTTGGCTACCCGGACGGTCGCATCCCGGCAGCCCATGATCTCTGTATGCTCTTGAAATTACTACTTCAGCTTCTTGGCGGTGAGGAACACGCCGTAGCACATCTTCTAGTAGTGAGGGTAATTCTGCTTGGAGGCGGAGAGCATCTCGCTCAGGTAGTAGACCGGACGCTGGACTGACTGGATCTTGCCTTCTTCTGAACGCTCGACCACCAACACCGTGCTGACCGACCGCAAGGTGGCGGCGATATATAGCAACAATGGCTCCTTGTCAACCGGCGCGACCAGGACATGTGTGGTCTAGAGCATGCGCTTGAGGTCCCAGAAAGCTTCATCCACCTAGTAGTTCCATTCGAAACATGACGTCTTCTTCATCAGCTGATATAGGGGCAAGGCCCTCTCGCCTAGCCGGCTGAGAAATTGGCTGAGTGAGGCCAAGCAATCAGTGAACTTTTGGACATCGTGCAGCAGGGTCGGCTTGCGCATGCGCTCGATGGCCTTGATCTTCTCCGGGTTTGCCTCAATGCTGCGCTCCGAGACGTGGAAGCCGAGTAGCTGTCCAGCTGGCATGCCGAACATGCACTTCTCCGGGTTGAGCTTGATCTGGTACTGCCGCACATTGGCGAAAGTTTCTTTCAGGTCATCAAGGAGTGTGATGTGTTGCTTGGTATTCACCACGATGTCGTCGACATAGACATGAATGTTGCGGACAAGTTTCTTCAACAAGCATTTCTGCATGTAGTGTTGGAAGGTGGCACCCGCATTCTTCAAGCTGAATGACATGGTGATGTAGCAGTACGCCCCAAAGGGCGTGATGAAGGACGTCTTCAGGGCGTCGATCGGGTCCAACTTGATTTGGTGATAGCCGGAGTAAGCGTCCAGGAAGGACAGGAGGTCGCAGCTGGCCGTCGAATTGATCACTTGATCTATCCGCGGGAGGGCAAAGGGATCCTTGGGGCAGGCCTTGTTCAGGCTGGTGTAGTCTATGCACATGCGCCAGGTGTTGGTTTTCTTCAGGACGACGACTGGGTTGGCCAACCACTCGGGGTGAAACACTTCCATGATGAAGCCGACTGTGAGTAGCCGGGTGACTTCTTCACCTATGGTTCTTCTCTTCTCTTCTGAAAAGTGTAAAGGTTGACGGACAGGCTTGGCATCCTTGCGGACGTGTAGTTTGTGCTCGGCGTACTCCTCGGAACTTCCGGCATGTCCTTTGGGGACCATGCAAAGATATCCCGATTCTCACGAAGGAAGTCGATGAGATCGCCTTCCTATTTGCTGCCGAGGCGGGTGCCCACAACAATGTACTTGCTGCAGCTGGGGTCTCCCAGGTTGAGCGGGATCTTCTTGGTATCCTTGGATGGCTAGAAAGAGGCCTCGTCAGCCGACTCCTTGGCCGAAGATGGCACAGCTGGCTACTCGTCGGCCAACGCAACGATTCGGTCGAGCTAACGCCGCTCCTTGGCAATGACCAGCGACTTGGCTAGCTTAGCACCGACTCGAGCGCATTCTAGGGATTTCTTGTAGTCATCGGCCATCGTGATGAGGCCCTTGGGACCTGGCATCTTCATCTTCAGGTAGGCGTAGTGGGGGACCGCCAGGAACTTGACAAGTATGGGCCAGCCCAGTAGCATGTGCTAAGGGCTCGACAAGTCCACCACCTCAAACCAGATGGGCTCGCGTCGGAAGTGGTCGCTGGTGCCGAATAGTATGTCAAGACGGATCCAGCCGATGGGAGAGCAAGAGAGACCCGACACGATGCCGTGAAACACCGTCCAGGTCGGCTATAGCTGCTTGGCCTCGATGCCGAGCTTAGTCATGGTGTCGCGGTAGAGGATGTTAATGCTGCTGCCGCCATCCATGAGGACTCACGAGAACTTGCAGGTGAGCTTTGCAGTGACTATGGTGAGGTCGAGGACCATGGCGTATCCACCCGACATGGGCATGATGGCCCGGTGGTCCTCTCGTGTCTATTTGACCGGGCGCTCCGATCAGTGCATGTAATCAGTCACGGCCGGGATGACGGTGTTCACCTCTTGCCGGAGCAGGCGCTCACCATGCTTGTCATCACCAAAGTTGGTGAATATGACATAGAAATCATTCGCATTGGGGAAGACTTCATCATGCATGGCGCCGACTGCCAGGGGCGGGGGCGGCTGCCCTGCAGCCGGAGCTAGAGCGGGAGGTGGCGGGATGTCGCCCCTCATGATGAGCTTGGTGATGGCGCACTGCCAGAGTGTGTGCATGGACGGCATCGTGCTGCTGTGGTGCTTGCAGGGAGCATAGAGCATCTCCTCGAAACTCATGGCGGGCTGCCAGGCGGTCTTGCTGGTTCATGGGCGCTTGTCGGCCGGCTCGGCCACGGGCGCCTGGTCGACGGCAGTGACGAGGCGGTTGTCATAGCAGGGAGTCGGCTGCTCGGCCTTGCGCTTGTTGTTCTGCTCGTTGTTCTGCTGACGACTGCTCTCACCAGCCGACTTGGAAGGCGGCGCCGACAATGCCTTACCGACGTCGTCCAACACGACTTGGATCTTCATGGCGGAGTTGGCGTTTGTGTACTTGTCCGCCGTGACCATGAGCGCGGCCATGGTGGTCGCTCGGAGTGCAGGAACTTGTGCTTGAGCAGGGTGCCGTCGCGGCAGCCATTCACAAAGTACTGGATGGTCTGAACCTCATGGACCCCCTCGCAGCTGTTCTAAAGCTCAGTCCAGCATGCAAGGTACTGACGACCGGTCTCGTCCGGCCACTGGACGCTGATACATCTCCAATGTATCTATAGTTTTTGATTGTTCCATGCTATTATATTATCTGTTTTGGATGTTTAATGGGCTTTATTATACACTTTTATATTATTTTTGGGACTAAACTATTAACCGGAGGCCTAGTCCAAATTGCTATTTTTTTCCCTATTTCAGTGTTTCACAGAAAAGGAATATCAAATGGAGTCCAAATGGAATGAAACCTTCGGGAGAATCGTTTTTGGAACAAACGCAATCCAAGAGACTTGGAGTGGACATCAAGGAAGCAACGAGGCGGCCACGAGGCAGGGAGGCGCGCCCAGGGGGGTAGGCATGCCCCCACCCTCGTGGGCCCCTTGTGGCTCCACCGACCTACTTCTTTCGCCTATATATACTCATATACCCCGAAAACATCCAGGAGCACCACGAAACCCGATTTCCTCCGCCGCAACCTTCTATACCCATGAGATCCCATCTTGGGGCCTTTTTCGGCGCTCTGCCGGAGGGGGAATCGATCACGGAGGGCTTCTACATCAACACCATAGCCTCTCCGATAAAGTGTGAGTAGCTACCTCAAACCTTCGGGTCCATAGTTATTAGCTAGATGGCTTCTTCTCTCTCTTTGAATCTCAATACAAAGTTCTCCTCGATCTTCTTGGAGATCTATTCGATGTAATACTTTTTGCGGTGTGTTTGTCGAGATCCCATGAATTGTGGGTCTATGATCAAGATTATCTATGAACAATATTTGAATCTCCTCTGAATTCTTTTATGTATGATTTGTTATCTTTGCAAGTCTCTTCGAATTATCAGTTTGGTTTGGCCTACTAGATTGATCTTTCTTGCAATGCGAGAAGTGCTTAGCTTTGGGTTCAATCTTGCGGTGTCCTTTCCAAGTGACAGCAGGGGCAGCAAAGCACGTATTGTATTGTTGCCATCGAGGATAAAAAGATGGGGTTTATATCATATTGCTTGAGTTTATCCTTCTACATCATGTCATCTTGCCTAATGCGTTACTCTATTCTTATGAACTTAATACTCTAGATGCATGCTGGATAGTGGTCGATGTGTGGAGTAATAGTAGTACATGCAGAATCGTTTCGATCTACTTGTCGCGGACGTGATGCCTATATACATGATCATGCCTATATATTCTCATAACTATGCAGTTTTCTATCAATTGCTCGACAGTAATTTGTTCACCCACCGTAATACTTATGCTATCTTGAGAGAAGCCACTAGTGAAACCTATGGCCCCCGGGTCTATTTTCCATCATATAAGTTTCCGATCCATTTTATTTTGCAATCTTTACTTTCCAATCTATATCATAAAAATACCAAAAATATTTATCTTATTATATCTATCAGATCTCACTTTTGCAAGTGGCCGTGAAGGGATTGACAACCCCTTTATCGCGTTGGTTGCAAGGTTCTTATTTCTTCGTGCAGGTACGAGGGATTTGAGTGTAGCCTCTTGCTGGATTGATACCTTGGTTCTCACAAACTGAGGGAAATACTTACGCTACTTTGCTGCATCACCCTTTCCTCTTCAAGGGAAAACCAACGCATGCTCAAGAGGTAGCAAGAAGGATCTCTGGCGCCATTGCCGGGGAGTCAACGCACAAGTCAAGACATACCAAGTACCCATCACAAACTCTTATCCCTCGCATTACATTATTTGCCATTTGCCTCTCGTTTTCCTGTCCCCCACTTCACCCTTGCCATTTTATTCGCCCTCTTTTTCCCGTTCGGCTCTTTTTCGCTTGCTTCTTGTGCCGTCGTTCATCGTCATGGCCAGTCCTTCTATGATTGTTAGTACTCCCGATCATGAAGTTCTTAATTTTAAACAAAGGGAGGGAGAAAATCTAAAAGATGCTTGGCATAGAAATTGAAATGCTCAGAATAGATCTACTAGGAAGCAATGTACTTCCATTCTTCTTCGCAATTTTTATGTAGGCATTACTCCTTGGAACAGATATATTCTTGATACCATTACCGGAGGGAATTTCTTGGGTAGCCATACTTTTGATTCTTATAATGCTATGATAGACTTTTTTTGGTCCACCACCTCTTTTGGTCAATGGAAGTTATTTAACTTTGGAACATGTGATACAAAGGCTTGAAATTATTGAAAATTAAGTTGCCACTTTAGAGTTAATTGAAAATTTGGATAAAAAGATACACAACCAAATTACACAATATGGATCTAAGGTTGGAGTTACTCTGATTTTTTTTAAAGAAAAGGAACCTATAGTTAACGAAAGAATAGATCAAGACTCCACAAGAATCGGTAAACTTGAGGATATTATTACCAACTTAGGGTCTGCCTTTTCATCCGTGAAAAATACTCCAAATCCTCATACTACCAGAATTGCCAAATTAATGTATGTTCCTAAAAATAAGGGTGAATCTTCTAGTAAGGAAAATGCGGATCTCAAATCAATAAGCTTTCGCCCCAGCTTTTTCGCTATCATTAAGGAACCTTTTGCTACAAACGAATTTCTTGATTTCTTGCCTATGAGTTTAATCATTAATAAAAATAAGGAAACTCCTAAGGGTTATAAGTGTTCTATTGAAGAATTGAATACCAAAGATGGCAATACCTAGATCTATTCTCGCTTTTATGCCTAGCTAGGGGCGTTAAACGATAGTGCTTGTTGGGAGGCAACCCAATTTTATTTTTGTTCTTTGCTTTTTGTTCCTGTTTAGTAATAAATAATTCATCTAGCCTCTAGTTAGATGTGGTTTTGTGTTTTACTTAGTGTTTGTTCCAGGTAAAATCTTTAGGATAACCTACGGTGATAGTTAATTTGATCTTGCTGAAAAATAGAAACTTTTGCACACACGAGAATAATTTTCATAAATCATAGAAATGTGATTTTCAGTTGATTCTTTTTGCAGAAGATTAATAAACAAACTACCTAGGACTTCCTAAGTTGGTAGAATTTCCGGGGTTCCAGAAGTATTCGAGAGTTACATATTGATACATACTGTTCTGTTTTTGACAGATTCTATTTTTCGTGTGTTGTTTGCTTATTTTGATGAATCTATGGCTAGTAACGGGGGGGGGGGGTATGAACCATAGAGAAGTTGGAATACAGTAGGTTTAACACCAATATAAATAAAGAATGAGTTCATTATAGTACCTTAAAGTGGTGGTTTGTTTTCTTGCACTAACGGAGCTCATGAGATTTTCTGTTGAGTTTTGTGTTGTGAAGTTTTCACGTTTTGGGTAAAGATTTGATGGATTTTGGAAAAAGGAAGTGGAAAGAGCCTACGCTTGGGGATGCCCAAGGCACCCCAAGTTAAAATTCCAGGACAACTAAAATCCTAAGCTTGGGGATGCCCCTGAAGGCATCCCCTCTTCCGTCTTCGTCTATCGATAACTTTACTTGAGGCTATATTTTTATTCACCACATGATATGTGTTTTGCTTGGAGCATCTTGTATGGTTTGAGTCTTTTCTTTTTAGTTTATCACAATAATACTTGCTGTACACACCTTTTCGAGAGACACACATGAATAGGAATTTATTAGAATACTCTATGTGCATCACTTATATTTTTTGAGCTAGACAATTTTGCTCTAGTGCTTCACTTATACCTTTTCAGAGCATGGTGGTGGTTTTATTTTGTAGAAATATTGATCTCTCATGATTCACTTATATTATTTTGAGAGTCTTTTAGAACAGCATGGTAATTTTCTTTGGTTATAAAATTAGTCCTAATATGATGGGCATCCAAGTTGGGTAAAATAAAAACTTTCATATGGAGTGCATTAAACACTATGATCAATTTGATACTTGATAGTTCTTTTGAGATATAAAGGTGGTAATGTTAGAGTCATGGTAGTTGGGTAATTATGAAATTGAGAAATACTTGTGTTAAAGTTGGCAAGTCACGTAGCATGCACGTATGGTGAACGTTGCATGACAAATTTGAAGCATGGGGTGTTCTTTGATTGCCTTCCTTATGAGTGGAGGTCGGGATTGCCCGATGGTTAACTCCTACCAACCCTTCCCCTAGGAGCATGCGTAGTAGTACTTTGCTTCGAGGGCTAATAAACTTTTGCAATAAGTATATGAGTTCTTTATGACTAATGTGAGTCCATGGCTTATACGCACTCTTACCTTTCCGCAATTTGCTAGCCTCTAAAGTACCGTGCATTGCCCTTTCTCACCTTGAGAGTTGGTGCAAACTTCGCTGGTGCATCCAAACCCCGTGATACGATACGCTCTATCACAGATAAACCTCCTTATATCTTCCTCAAAACAGCCACTGTACCTACCTATTATGGCATTTCCATAGCCATTCCGAGATATATTGTCATGCAACATTCCACCGTTCCTTTTATTATGACATGCTCCATCATTGTAATATTGCTTTGCATGATCATGTAGTTGACATCATATTTGTGGCAAAGCCACCTTTATAATTCTTTCATACATGTCGTTCTTGATTCATTGCATATCCTGGTACACTGCCGGAGGCATTCACATAGAGTCATATTTTGTCCTAAGTATTGAGTTGTAATTCTTGAGTTGTAAATAAATACAAGTGTGATGATTTCCATTATTAGAGCATTGTCCCATGTGAGGAAAGGATGATGGAAGCAATGATTTCCTCACATGTTGGGATGAGTCTCTAGACTTTATGAAAAATAAAAGAGGCAAAAGAAGCCCAAAGAAAAAAAAAGAGGCCAAAGAAGCCCAAATAAAAAACAATAGAAAAAAAATGAGAGAAAAAGAGAGAAGGGACAATGTTACTATCCTTTTTCCACACTTGTGCTTCAAAATAGCACCATGATCTTCATGATAAATAGTTTCTTATTTTGTCACTTTCATATACTAGTGGGAATTTTTCATTATAGAACTCGGCTTGTATATTCCAATGATGGGATTCCTCAAAATGCCCTAGGTCTTCGTGAGCAGGCAAGTTGGATGCACACCCACTTAGTTTCTTTTTGATGAGCTTTCATACATTTATAGCTCTAGTGCATCCGTTGCATGGCAATGCCTACTCCTCATATTGACATCAATTGATGGGCATCTCCATAGCCCGTTGATTAGTCGCGTCAATGTGAGACTTTCTCCTTTTTTTTGGTTTTCACACATAATCCCTATCGTCATACTCTACTCCATCCATAGTGATATGTCCATGGCTTACGCTCATGTATTGCGTGAGGGTTGAAAAGGATGAAGCGCGTTAAAAAGTATGAACTAATTGCTTGGCTGAAACCGGGGTTGTGCATGATGGGAGCATTTTGTGTGACGAAAATGAAGCATGGCCAAACTATATGATTTTGTTAGGATAACCTTTCTTTGGCTATGTTATTTTGATGTAGGCATTACTCCTTGGAACAGATATATTCTTGATACCATTACCAGAGGGAATTTCTTGGGTAGCCATACTTTTGATTCTTATAATGCTATGATAGATTTTTTTGGTCCACCACCTCTTTTGGTTAATGGAACTTATTTAACTTTGGAACATGTGATGCAAAGGCTTGAAATTATTGAAAATAAAGTTGCCACTGTAGAGTTAATTGAAAATTTGGATAAAAAGATCCACAACCAAATTACCCAATATGGATCTAAGGTTGGAGTTACTTTGAATTTTTTTAAAGAAAAGGAACCTATAGTTAACGAAAGAATAGATTAAGATTCCATAAGAGTCGGTGAACTTTAGGTTATTATTACCAACTTAGGTCTGCCTTTTCATCCGTAAAAAATACTCCAAATCCTCGTACTACTAGAATTGCCAAATTAATGTATGTTCCTAAAAATAAGGGTGAATCTTATAGTAAGGAAAATGTGGATCTCAAATCAATAAGCTTTCACCCCAGCTTTTTCGCTATCATTAAGGAACCTTTTTCTATAAACGAATTTATTGATTTCTTGCCTATGAGTTTAATCATTAATAAAAATATGGAAACTCCTAAGGGTTATAAGTGTTCTATTGAAGAATTGAATACCAAAGATGGAAATACCTAGATCTATTCTCGCTTTTATGCCTAGCTAGGGGCGTTAAACGATAGTGCTTGTTGGGAGGCAACCCAATTTTATTTTTGTTATTTGCTTTTTGTTCCTGTTTAGTAATAAATAATTCATCTAGACTCTGGTTAGATGTGGTTTTGTGTTTTAATTAGTGTTTGTTCCAAGTAAAATCTTTAGGATAACCTACGGTGATAGTTAATTTGATCTTGCTGAAAAACAGAAACTTTTGCACACACGAGAATAATTTTCATAAATCACAGAAACGTGATTTTCAGTTGATTATTTTTGGAGAAGATTAATAAACAAACTACCTAGGACTTCCTAAGTTCGTAGAATTTTTGGGGTTCCAGAAGTATTTGAGAGTTACATATTGATACAGACTGTTCTGTTTTTGACAGATTCTGTTTTTCGTGTGTTGTTTGCTTATTTTGATGAATCTATGGCTAGTAACGGGGGGTATGAATCATAGAGAAGTTGGAATACAGTAGGTTTAACACCAATATAAATAAAGAATGAGTTCATTACAATACCTTCAAGTGGTGGTTTGTTTTCTTGCACTAACGGAGCTCATGAGATTTTCTGTTGAGTTTTGTGTTGTGAAGTTTTCATGTTTTGGGTAAAGATTTGATGGATTTTGGAATAAGGAGTGGCAAGAGCCTATGCTTGGGGATGCCCAAAGCACCCCAAGGTAAAATTCAAGGACAACTAAAATCCTAAGCTTGGGGATGCCCCGGAAGGCATCCCCTCTTCCGTCTTCGTCTATCGGTAACTTTACTTGAGGCTATATTTTTATTCACCACATGATATGTGTTTTGCTTGGAGCGTCTTGTATGATTTGAGTCTTTTCTTTTTAGTTTACCACAATAATACTTGCTGTACACACCTTTTGAAGAGACACACATGAATCGGAATTTATTAGAATACTCTATGCGCTTCACTTATATTTTTTGAGCTAGACAATTTTGCTCTAGTGCTTCACTTATACCTTTTCAGAGCACGGTGGTGGTTTTATTTTGTAGAAATTATTGATCTCTCATGCTTCACTTATATTATTTTGATAGTCTTTTAGGACAGCATGGTAATTTGCTTTGGTTATAAAATTAGTCCTAATATGATGGGCATCCAAGTTGGGTAAAATAAAAACTTTCATATGGAGTGCATTAAACACTATGATGAATTTGATACTTGATAGTTGTTTTGAGATATAAAGGTGGTAATGTTAGAGTCATGCTAGTTGGGTAATTATGAAATTGAGAAATACTTGTGTTAAAGTTGGCAAGTCACGTAGCATGCACGTATGGTAAACGTTGTGTGACAAATTTGAAGCATGGGGTGTTCTTTGATTGCCTTCCTTATGAGTGGAGGTCGGGATTGCCCGATGGTTAACTCCTACCAACCCTTCCCCTAGGAGCATGCGTAGTAGTACTTTGCTTCGAGGGCTAATAAACTTTTGCAATAAGTATATGAGTTCTTTATGACTAATGTGAGTCCATGGCTTATACGCACTCTTACCCTTCCGCAATTTTCTAGCCTCTACAGTACCGTGCATTGCCCTTTCTCACCTTGAGAGTTGGTGCAAACTTCGCCGGTGCATCCAAACCCCGTGATACGATACGCTATATCACAGATAAACCTCCTTATATCTTCCTCAAAATAGCCACTGTACCTACCAATTATGCCATTTCCATAGCCATTCCGAGATATATTGTCATGCAACATTCCACCGTTCCGTTTATTGTGACATGCTCCATCATTGTCATATTGCTTTGCATGATCATGTAGTTGACATCGTATTTGTGGCAAAGCCACCTTTATAATTCTTTCATACATGTCGCTCTTGATTCATTGCATATCCCGGTACACCGCCGGAGGCATTCACATAGAGTCATATTTTGTCCTAAGTATTGAGTTGTAATTCTTGAGTTGTAAATAAATACAAGTGTGATGATTTCCATTATTAGAGCATTGTCCCATGGGAGGAAAGGATGATGGAAGCAATGATTCCCTCACAAGTTGGGATGAGTCTCCGGACTTTATGAAAAACAAAAGAGGCCAAAGAAGCCCAAAGAAAAAAAAGAGGCCAAAGAAGCCCAAAGAAAAAATAGAAAAAAATGAGAGAAAAAGAGAGAAGGGACAATGTTACTATCCTTTTTCCACACTTGTGCTTCAAAATAGCACCATGATCTTCATGATAAAGAGTTTCTTATTTTTTAACTTTCATATACTAGTGGGAATTTTTCATTATAGAACTCGGCTTGTATATTGCAATGATGGGATTCCTCAATGCCCTAGGTCTTCGTGAGCAGGCAAGTTGGATGCACACCCACTTAGTTTCTTTTTTATGAGCTTTCATACATTTATAGCTCTAGTGCATCCGTTGCATGGCAATCCCTGTGACACCCCAAAAATTTGGCCTTGTTTTAATGAATTAAAAATTTTGCCAGGAATTAAAAGTTTGTATATCTGAGCTCCATTTTGATCATTTCCTTCCCTGTTATGATGAGCTTTTCCCAAAGAGAAAACTTTTCAAATTTGCCTTTGGACATATTTAATCTCTCAAGAGAAACTTTCCCTTATTTAATATAACTAATTAAATAATTAAGTTGCTTCATCTTTATTTTCTTGAAAATGGTTTTTCAAAGTTAAATGGCCATATTTGAACTACAACCATTTGATAGATTCACTTAAAATTCCCACAAAAATTTGGAGATGTCATGTGATGTTTTTAAATCACTTTTATGCAAAAATATATTTTATTCATGAAATATTTTGAGCTCTGCATCAATTTTTCCTTCTCTGGTCCAGAGTGCATTTTGCACTACAACCCTTTTAAATAATTCTTTCTGGCCTCCACCAAAATTATGGGATATTGTTAGTAGCATATGATTCAAATTTATGCAAAAACCTAGTGCTGTTCTTTGAAAAATTTGAGTGAATCAACCTCATCTTCATTCTGGACCAACTGGATGGTTTGTACAGCAACCATATTTTTGCTTGCACTTTAACCCTTGATTATTTCTCCTACTTGTAGTCCTCCATGTTAAACCCTTAAGTCCAGGAGCATGTACCCATTGGATTAATTTTGGTTCATGAAATAATGTCATTTATTTCCTGTCCAGAATTGTAGTTTTGCAAAACTTGCACTAACAAGTTTCTACTTTTGGCAAACTAACCTCACCACCCTCTTGTACATCTAAAGAGACTTCCATTTGGAGTTTTTGACCACTCCAAGACTTGCCTAAGTGCCCTTGGCATTTTGCCAAACACCTTATGGGCAGGATCTGTTTTGGCATGAATTTTTGGTTTGCACTGTGAACCTGATCCCCTGACCAAACTAGCTTGTCCACTGATCTCCTTGCAAGCCCAAACCTAGACCTGTTAACCCCCAGCCTCAACCGCGACCTCTAGCATGCTCTGGCATTTCGTCGAGCACACTCAGTGCCTGCACGGGACGCCCCTAGAGCGCGCGTATTGCACGACCGTGCACCGAGACGACACGCTGGCCCCACGGTTTTGGCTCGCTCCGCGGCATCACGCCACGCGCTCCCCTTCTCACAGCTACGCGCCAAGCCGCCCCTCGCCGCGCCCGGCAGGCCAAGCGCTAGCCGCCGCCGCCCGACAGCCTCTGTCCATGTCGGCACCGCCGAACCTTCCTCCGCTCGCCACCTGGCCCTGGAACAGCGCGTGCTCATCCGCGAGTGTGTCCACTAGCGCTCGTCGCCGCCACGTCGCCCTGGCTACAGAGAGGCGGTTCGCCGGAGGGCTTATCCACGGCCGCCGCGGAACCGACCTCGACGAGCTATAAAAAGAGGACCCCGAACCCATTCAAGCACACAGGCAATCTTAGAATGCTCCCCTAGTTCTCCCGTGGCAGCCAATCGACCCGGGGAGGCCTCCTTCCTCATCTCCGGCAACTCCTGCCGCCGCCACTGCCCCGGCCAATTCGGCACCACCAGGACCTCCCACTCTCCGTTCTCTCCACCAAGAGCTTCCTCATCTTCCCGTGAACCATTCCCACTACTCGATGTTGATCAGGAATCACCATAACCCCAATCACACTCTGCTCCCGAAGCTCTCCGTCCGCCGCGAAGCTCACCGCCGACGACCCCGTCCACCCCCGAGACCGTAACACCCACCGGCGGGCCCGCCTCGACCCCCTGAGCCCGTGGATGGCTTCGGTTTCTCGAACAAAGCCGCCAATCGCTGGCGGCGATCGCCGGAGTTCCGCCTCCGCTCGGGACAGAGAAAGAGGAGGGATAGACTGGTCAAACCTGACCAGTGGGCCCTCTGGACCCACTGTCAGCGACCGCGTGCCTGTCCACGTGGGATTAAGTGAAGGCGTATTTCCCCCAGTACGTTTCCCCCGCTCCGAAAGCGTAATCTCGTTTGAAACGTTTTCCTTTTCCTGATTTTATTAAAAACAGATTTTGACCAGAACTTTGACTGGCTATAACTTTTTAAATACAACTCCAAATGAAATGATTCTTTTTCCTACCTCTCTCAAATTTCACCTAGTTTATTTTAAGATTTATTTGAAAAAATTTCAGAACAACTTTTGGTGCTGTTTTTATTTTGTGTGTTAATTCTTTTATATTGCTAAAATAGGATTTTTGAAGAGAGGAGAAATATTTCAAGTTTTGGAGTGCACCCTGCCTTTCCACACATTGAAGGCAAGCATTCTGAATCCCGGCCTAATATTTTTGTGTGTTCGATGACACGTTCATAACATCACCTCACTTTGGAGAAACTTGTTATTTCATGTGATATGATCATATGCATGGGTGCATGTTATTGATTTCCATGCTGTTGGAAATGGACACACTTGTGATGATAATCACCCTCATGTGCATTGCATGCATACCGGCAGGAACCCGGGAAAAACCTCTGCCTTGGGTAGGCATGAGTTTGTCGCCGGTCTCCGTCGGGACGGTTAAGTCGGGTATGGCATGGCAAGGTGATATGAGCGATGACTCTGTTGGTTGAAATATATTCGTCATGCTAATCATGCAAGGAATACTTAAACCTCCTGAGTCGACCATAGATCGAGTCTTGTGCCAGTAACCCCCATACTTGTTTCGTACTACCACTCATCTCTACAGCAAGTAGAGTAAGTTGTCAACCTCTTTCTAGCACACACCGTACAGAGAGGCCATGGTGGAAGATACCGGTTGTAGCTAGTAGGCAGGCCACCTGGTCCGGGGGCATGGGTGTTTCCGGTTGGGACCGAGAGGGGAGGCCACCCCTTAGAGCGCGCGATATAAATTTGATCCCATGCTACGCGAGGTTGTAGCCTCCCCACTTAGAGTTTGCTTAACAGGTGTCGTGGGTGATTCCAGACACGTGTGAGATAAGCTGGTGTGTGCAAGTTAGGTGTGTTTTCAACAAAAAGACCGTAGACGGAATTAGTCCCGATGGACTAAAGAAATCCGTTACTCGTGGGGTAAAAAGTACACCCTCTGCAGAGAATAAACCTATTCAAATAGCCGTGTCCATGGTTAAGGATTACAGTCTGGGATGGGTCAAGTGTCGGTCTTAGTGTCGGTCTTCGGAGGTGAAACTGTTAACCAGAAATGGAATTACTACTTGTGACTTGTGATAACTATGATTATTATTATTATTGACTAACCCGTGATATTATTGTTATTATCAAGTATCTCTGGGATGGTTCTACCTCCGGGATATTCACTATGATTGTTATTTTAAAGCCCTTTATGTGGTGTCGCTCAGACGCCCGACTGTGGCATTTCTTTTAAAGCCCTTTATGTGGTGTCGCTCGGACGCCCGACTGTGGCATTTCTTTTAAAGCCCTTTATGTGGTGTCGCTCAGACGCCCGACTATGGCATTTATTTTAAAGCCCTT
>NC_041389.1:194484081-194526002 GCF_002162155.2 Triticum dicoccoides | reverse complement strand
CTCAGATGCCCGACTGTGGCATTTCTTTTAAAGCCCTTTTTGTGGTGTCGCTCAGACGCCCGACTGTGGCATTTCTTTTAAAGCCCTTTATGTGGTGTCGCTAAGACGCCCGACTGTGGCATTGCTTGTTATTTGTTTCATAAATTTTAATACTACCATGTTATTGCATTTTTATAAATAACTTGCTTGCACGCATCAGAGATTTATTTATCTTTTGTGACTGACGTCATGAGCATAAAATATTTTCAGCACATCATTGTTATATTATACCTGTGTTCATAATGTTTGCGAGTACATTCAAAGTACTCACTGGCTTGTCCCTGGCTATTGTCTTGGCCAGATTTTCTTGCACAAAGAGGAGCGACGCGAGGACAGCCCCGGAACCCACACAATGGAGATAGCAGCCTCGCGAAGATAAGAGTTAACCTGGTCAGCTGTTCCCGTGGGAAATGGAGTCCCATAGACACTGATGTTTCACAACCCGCTTTCGCCATCAACCACTAGAAACCATTTGTTGTACTCACAGGCCAGAATGGCCTTGTGCTACATATTTTGTGTTCTGCTTGGAATTTCTGTATCAAGTTGGAGCCTCATCAGCTAACAGTAATCCTGGGGCTGATGAGCACGACGGTCTTTTCTGGAAATTTATTGTCCGGAGAACCGGTCGTGACAGACTTGGTATCAGAGCCAGGCTGACCATTGGCTAATCCTATCTTAGCCAGGTCGAAAAACTTAGGCAAACCAACCCACCAAACCATAACCAAACCCCAGCCAAGCTTCTCGTGCAAGATAGCCACACAGTGACCCAACACCTTTTTGGCAGTCGGTGCCCAACCTATCAACCTAACCTGTCACTCATGCGCCAGTGACCGGCCCCTAAATAGTCCTTTCTTGCAAGCGTGCGAAGGAAGACTCCGTCCCCTTTTTCCTATAAAAAGGGGCACACTAGCCCCAACACAGCACAACACAGCCTCTACCCCCAAACCAAGCTACAATGCCTGGCCCCATAGTGCACAATGAAACCACAGCAACCAACCTTGGAGGTTTTGTGACCATCCTCGCAAACCTCACCCGTCGTGCCTATGCGTTAGAGGAGCCACCAGAATATGTTGTGTACCAAGGACCCATGAGCGGTGAAGAACGTCAATCCTGGGCCACTGTACACATCTACGGTAGGGGTCTAGCACCAGAGCGCCCCTACAGGTTCACCGGAAGAACAACTTCCTCTGAGCCACAAGCCATACAACTAGCTGCTCGAGAGGCTATAGTTCATCTCAGGCACTTGTCGCCCAGAGTTAATTGTCGCTCGTTCCACTACTACCCCAGACGTGAAGGGTATGGTAGACCACCCCAAGTTGCCAACGGAGATCACGAGACAGATCCTGCATTGTTGCACCTGGTGCGCTATGTAAGTGCACTAGAGGAACTATGCGATCAAATCACTATTGATTTAATTGCAGCTCCTGGAGAGCTGGTTCGTCGAGCCCCGGCGAGTGAAGAAAACGAGCCCAACGCCGACAACCCAGTCGTGCTGTTTGGACAACCGATCGAGACCCCGAGATCAGCTCCAGCCATCAGCCGAGATGCTTTGATGACCCCAGAAGTGCTTCGTCGCCTTTTGGGAGCACATTCCAGCGGGGTTGTGGCCAACAATCCCTGCGATGGTCATCATCGCTACCCCGACCCTGCAGTTCCTCCGCCATCTCCGACTAATCCCGGCAGTGAGACACGTGGAGAAGCCTCGACATCCACCAGGCACGCCCGTTTAGACATTGATGAGGTAGACTAAGCCATACGAGTAGCACCGAGTTTCAGTGTATCCTCGCGTTGTAATCATGCGACCGTGTATATTAACGCAGCCTGTCGTTGTGCCACTGTTTTAATAGTGGCCTTGCATTTTTGATCAGCGCATAGTTGCATATTTTTCCAGGCACAACTTCCAAAACCAACCCGACGACAACCACAGTAACACGTCTCTTTATGAGATATGTGTATCTCTGACACTGACCTGACCTTTGGAGCTAAGCTGGCAAATTTATTACCTTTCACCATGGTAAAACGAATCCGGCTCCATTGCTATATAAAGGCCACCTTGTGACCTTACCCAGCAACCCTCACTTTGTGCACCACACTCACAACTTTTTCCTGTCATGCCGAGCCCCAGCATTCATCTGAGAACCCCAGATGCAACCCCAGGTAGCTTTGTCAAAATATTGTGGGATTTTACCCGCAGTACCATGGGTTCTACCCAGCCACCTCAGTACGAGCTGTTCAAATCTAGAATCACCCCATCCACCTCGGAATATTGGGTAGCAGTACACATTCCTCCTGTAGAACCCAACCAAGATCCAACAGAAGTTTCCTTCGTGGGGAAATCTATGCCAACCCCACACTTGGCCATAGAAGCTGTTGCGAAAGAAGCGATTGCTCGCCTTCGATCCGCTGTACCCTATGCCCGCGAACGAGGATATTATTACTTTCCGAGCCATGCAGCACCCGGAGAAGTAACGTCTTTTCCCGGTGGGCGTATTGAGAGAGACCCAGTTCTGGCCAACCTTATCCAGTACATCATTGCTCAAGAGCATTTGAACCAGCGAGTGATGGATTATCTTCAGAGCCTCGCAGATATAAATCCTCAGATCACCATCGGCAAAGCACTAAGGCCCGACCAGGAGAGACACGTACATCGACTGGTCAATCCACTGCCTCCAATAGAAGAGGAGTGTACCCCTTTACCAGAGACATTTTATCAGGACCCCACCCAGTTACCGTTTTCATTTTAGACGTCACTTCTGTATTTGTTTTTACAACATCTATTTATGTGATTTATGCGTGATACCCTGAGTTCGTACGACGAGTCAATTATTTGGCTTCTACTAATGGGTGTAGTTTTTGTTGTGGTTTATGCTCCTTTAAATTAACTATTTTTCCCTCGCAAAATCCTGGAGTGAGATTTCTTTTCCCTGAGTTGCTACACCTGCCCCTTCTCACGACGTGGATTATTTAATTTCACACAGCACCACGCCGCAGACTCACAACCATAATCATTCGGACACATACACTGTTTGCAAAACCTTGCAACGGTGTTACATCTAGCTAATCACCCCCTAACAACAGTTAGCACCCGGCACACTCCATCTACTCCTCATGATCACCACCACCGCGGAGAGCCAACACCCGAGCCGCAGCGTCGCGACACTCGTCGAGGATCATCGCGCATAGGAGCACAGAGAGCCCCAGCAGTGTCGCCAGCCCTCCGCATATCAGGATCACAAACCAGTCCGGCATCGCCTCCGCCATTAGGGCCTAACCCGAGCTTTTGTAAGCAGTAATGGAGAAAGAAGGAGGAGGAGAAGTGAGGCCAGGTGTGAGGAAGAAGAGAGAGGCACCCCAGCCATTTTATAGCTCGAGCTCGGTGTACGGTGGGCGAAGTCCACCAACGACGCTCGTCGCCGATCGCCGGTGTTCGGAGTCGAATCCGCGAGTAGTGCCGACAGCGCGCTGGCCCGCAAGGTGAGTGCACACTGCACCGGCAGCTAGCATGCCGCGCACTACCACGGTACGGCCTAGATGCCCTACGCGCTAGGCATCGCCGGTGGAGAAAGCGCGAGAAAGCGTGCGGGAGAGAGGAGGAAGAGAGAACCAGAGGGAGAAGAGGAGACTGACAGTGGACCCCGGGTCCACCTGTCAGCCAGAGGGAGCACTGTGCTCTCGGGTACGACCAGCGTATATTTAAATTTAGGAGTTATTCTAAATTTATATCCAGCGTAGAAATCTCACGATTTTGTCCCGAACCGTAGACTCTTCCACGCAGCACCAGTTTTCACACTGTGATTTTTTTCACCTCTTATTGCCCTCTCACTTTAGCCACATTTTTATTGCGTATAGTCTTTCTTAACACAGCTTTTAACAAATCTCGAGGACGAGATTTTTCTTAAGGGGGGTAGTATTGTGACACCCCAAAAATTTGGCCTTGTTTTAATGAATTAAAAATTTTGCCAGGAATTAAAACTTTGTATATCTGAGCTCCATTTTGATCATTTCCTTCCCTGTTATGATGAGTTTTTCCCAAAGAGAAAACTTTTCAAATTTGCCTTTGGACATATTTAATCTCTCAAGAGAAACTTTCCCTTATTTAATATAACTAATTAAATAATTAAGTTGCTTGATCTTTATTTTCTTGAAAATGGTTTTTCAAAGTTAAATGGCCATATTTGAACTACAACCATTTGATAGATTCACTTAAAATTCCCACAAAAATTTGGAGATGTCATGTGATGTTTTTAAATCACTTTTATGCAAAAATATATTTTATTCATGAAATATTTTGAGCTCTACATCAATTTTTCCTTCTCTGGTCCAGAGTGCATTTTGCACTACAACCCTTTTAAATAATTCTTTCTGGCCTCCACCAAAATTATGGGATATTGTTAGTAGCATATGATTCAACTTTATGCAAAAACCTAGTGCTGTTCTTTGAAAAATTTGAGTGAATCAACCTCATCTTCATTCTGGACCAACTGAATGGTTTGTACAACAACCATATTTTTGCTTGCACTTTAACCCTTGATTATTTCTCCTACTTGTAGTCCTCCATGTTAAAACCTTAAGTCCAGGAGCATGTACCCATTGGATTAATTTTGGTTCATGAAATAATGTCATTTATTTCCTGTCCAGAATTGTAGTTTTGCAAAACTTGCACTAACAAGTTTCTGCTTTTGGCAAACTAACCTCACCACCCTCTTGTACATCTAAAGAGACTTCCATCTGGAGTTTTTGACCACTCCAAGACTTGCCTAAGTGCCCTTGGCATTTTGCCAAACACCTTATGGGCAGGATCTGTTTTGGCATGAATTTTTGGTTTGCACTGTGAACCTGATACCCTGACCAAACAAGCTTGTCCACTGATCTCCTTGCAAGCCCAAACCTAGACCTGTTAACCCCCATCCTCAACCGCGACCTCTAGCATGCTCTGGCATTTCGTCGAGCACACTCAGTGCGTGCACGGGACGCGCCCAGAGCGCGCGTATTGCATGACCCGTGCGCCGAGCCGACACGCTGGCCCCATGGTTTTGGCTCGCTCCGCGGGATCACGCCACGCGCTCCCCTTCTCACAGCTACGCGCCAAGCCGCCCCTCGCCGCGCCCGGCAGGCCAAGCGCTAGCCGCCGCCGCCCGACAGCCTCTGCCCATGTCGGCGCCGCCGAACCTTCCTCCGCTCGCCACCTGGCCCCTGGAACAGCGCGTGCTCATCCGCGAGTGTGTCCACTAGCGCTCGTCGCCGCCACGTCGCCCTGGCTACAGAGAGGCGGTTCGCCGGAGGGCTTATCCACGGCCGCCGCGGAACCGACCTCGACGAGCTATAAAAAGAGGACCCCGAACCCATTCAAGCACACAGGCAATCTTAGAATGCTCCCCTAGTTCTCCCGTGGCAGCCAATCGACCCGGGGAGGCCTCCTTCCTCATCTCCGGCAACTCCTGCCGCCGCCACTGCCCCGGCCAATTCGGCACCACCAGGACCTCCCACTCTCCGTTCTCTCCACCAAGAGCTTCCTCATCTTCTCGTGAACCATTCCCACTACTCGATGTTGATCAGGAATCACCATAACCCCAATCACACTCTGCTCCCGAAGCTCTCCGTCCGCCGTGAAGCTCACCGCCGACGACCCCGTCCACCCCCGAGACCGTAACACCCACCGGCGGGACCGCCTCGACTCCCTGAGCCCGTGGATGGCTTCGGTTTCTCGAACAAAGCCGCCAATCGCCGGCAGCGATCGCCGGAGTTCCGCCTCCGCTCGGGACAGAGAAAGAGGAGGGATAGACTAGTCAAACCTGACCAGTGGGCCCTTTGGACCCACTGTCAGCGACCACGTGCCTGTCCACGTGGGATTAAGTGAAGGCGTATTTCCCCCAGTACGTTTCCCCCGCTCCGAAAGCGTAATCTCGTTTGAAACGTTTTCCTTTTCCTGATTTTATGAAAAACAGATTTTGACCAGAACTTTGACTGGCTATAACTTTTTAAATACAAATCCAAATGAAATGATTCTTTTTCCTACCTCTCTCAAATTTCACCTAGTTTATTTTAAGATTTATTTGAAAAAATTTCAGAACAACTTTTGGTGCTGTTTTTATTTTGTGTGTTAATTCTTTTATATTGCTAAAATAGGATTTTTGAAGAGAGGAGAAATATTTCAAGTTTTGGAGTGCACCCTGCCTTTCCACACATTGAAGGAAAGCATTCTGAATCCCGGCCTAATATTTTTATGTGTTCGATGACACGTTCATAACATCACCTCACTTTGGAGAAACTTGTTATTTCATGTGATATGATCATATGCATGGGTGCATGTTATTGATTTCCATGCTGTTGGAAATGGACACACTTGTGATGATAATCACCCTCATGTGCATTGCATGCATACCGGCAGGAACCCGGGAAAAACCTCTGCCTTGGGTAGGCATGAGTTTGTCGCCGGTCTCCGTCGGGACGGTTAAGTCTGGTATGGTATGGCAAGGTGATATGAGCGGTGACTCTGTTGGTTGAAATATATTCGTCATGCTAATCATGCAGGGAATACTTAAACCTCCTGAGTCGACCGTAGATCGAGTCTTGTGCCAGTAACCCCCATACTTGTTTCGTACTACCACTCATCTCTACAGCAAGTAGAGTACGGTTCAGTAAGTTGTCAAACTCTTTCTAGCACACACCGTACAGAGAGGCCATGGTGGAAGATACCGGTTGTAGCTGGTAGGCAGGCCACCTGGTCCGGGGGCATGGGTGTTTCCGGTTGGGACCGAGAGGGGAGGCCACCCCTTAGAGTGCGCGATATAAATTTGATCCCATGCTACGCGAGGTTGTAGCCTCCCCACTTAGAGTTTGCTTAACAGGTGTCGTGGGTGATTCCAGACACGTGTGAGATAAGCTGGTGTGTGCAAGTTAGGTGTGTTTTCAACAAAAAGACCATAGACGGAATTAGTCCCGATGGACTAAAGAAATCCGTTACTTGTGGGTAAAAAGTACACCCTCTGCAGAGAATAAACCTATTCGAATAGCCGTGTCCATGGTTAAGGATTACCGTCTGGGATGGGTCAAGTGTCGGTCTTAGTGTAGGTCTTCGGAGGTGAAACTGTTAACCAGAAATGGAATTACTACTTGTGACTTGTGATAACTATGATTATTATTATTGTTAACTAACCCGTGATATTATTGTTATTATCGAGTATCTCTGGGATGGTTCTACCTCCGGGATATTCACTATGATTGTTTATTTTAAAGCCCTTTATGTGGTGTCGCTCAGACGCCCGACTGTGGCATTTCTTTTAAAGCCCTTTATGTGGTGTCGCTCAGACGCCCGACTGTGGCATTTCTTTTAAAGCCCTTTATGTGGTGTCGCTCAGACGCCCGACTGTGGCATTTCTTTTAAAGCCCTTTATGTGGTGTCGCTCAGACGCCCGACTGTGGCATTTCTTTTAAAGCCCTTTATGTGGTGTCGCTCAGACGCCCGACTGTGACATTTCTTTTAAAGCCCTTTTTGTGGTGTCGCTCAGACGCCCGACTATGGCATTTCTTTTAAAGCCCTTTATGTGGTGTCGCTAAGACGCCCGACTGTGGCATTGCTTGTTATTTGTTTCATAAATTTTAATACTACCATGTTATTGCATTTTTATAAATAACTTGCTTGCACGCATCAGAGATTTATTTATCTTTTGTGACTGACGTCATGAGCATAAAATATTTTCAGCACATCATTGTTATATTATACCTGTGTTCATAATGTTTGCGAGTACATTCAAAGTACTCACTGGCTTGTCCCTGGCTATTGTCTTGGCCAGATTTTCTTGCACGAAGAGGAGCGACGCGAGGACAGCCCCGGAACCCACACAATGGAGATAGCAGCCTCGCGAAGATAGGAGTTAACCTGGTCAGCTGTTCCCGTGGGAAATGGAGTCCCATAGACACTGATGTTTCACAACCCGCTTCCGCCATCAACCACTAGAAACCATTTGTTGTACTCACAGGCCAGAATGGCCTTGTGCTACATATTTTGTGTTCTGCTTGGAATTTCTGTATCAAGTTGGAGCCTCATTAGCTAACAGTAATCCTGGGCTGATGAGCACGACGGTCTTTTCTGGAAATTTATTGTCCGGAGAACCGGTCGTGACAGACTTGGTATCAGAGCCAGGCTGACCATTGGCTAATCCTATCTTAGCCAGGTCGAAAAACTTAGGCAAACCAACACACCAAACCATAACCAAACCCCAGCCAAGCTTCTCGTGCAAGATAGCCACACAGTGACCCAACACCTTTTTGGCAGTCGGTGCCCAACCTATCAACCTAACCTGTCACTCATGCGCCAGTGACCGGCCCCTAAATAGTCCTT
Organism: Triticum dicoccoides; assembly: GCF_002162155.2. Lineage (NCBI taxonomy): Eukaryota > Viridiplantae > Streptophyta > Magnoliopsida > Poales > Poaceae > Triticum > Triticum dicoccoides. The sequence continues at coordinate 194,517,622 of NC_041389.1, read as the reverse complement.
TCTCGCAAGCATGCGAAGGAAGACTCCGTCCCCTTTTTCCTATAAAAAGGGGCACGCTAGCCCCAACACAGCACAACACAGCCTCTACCCCCAAACCAAGCTACAATGCCTGGCCCCATAGTGCACAATGAAACCACAGCAACCAACCTTGGAGGTTTTGTGACCATCCTCGCAAACCTCACCCGTCGTGCCTATGCGTTAGAGGAGCCACCAGAATATCTGGTGTACCAAGGACCCATGAGCGGTGAAGAACGTCAATTCTGGGCCACTGTACACATCTATGGTAGGGGTCTAGCACCCGAGCGCCCCTACAGGTTCACCGGAAGAACAACTTCCTTTGAGCCACAAGCCATACAACTAGCTGCTCGAGAGGCTATAGTTCATCTCAGGCACTTGTCGCCCAGAGTTAACTGTCGCTCGTTCCACTACTACCCCAGACGTGAAGGGTATGGTAGACCACCCCAAGTTGCCAACGGAGATCACGAGACAGATCCTGCATTGTTGCACCTGGTGCGCTATGTAAGTGCACTAGAGGAACTGTGCGATCAAATCACTGTTGATTTAATTGCAGCTCGTGGAGAGCTGGTTCGTCGAGCCCCGGCGAGAGAAGAAAACGAGCCCAACACCGACAACCCAGTCGTGCTGTTTGGACAACCGATCGAGACCCCGAGATCAGCTCCAGCCATCAGCCGAGATGCTTTGATGACCCCAGAAGTGCTTCGTCGCCTTTTGGGAGCACACTCCAGCGGGGTTGTGGCCAACAATCCCTGCGATGGTCATCATCGCTACCCCGACCCTGCAGTTCCTCCGCCATCTCCGACTAATCCCGGCAGTGAGACACGTGGAGAAGCCTCGACATCCACCAGGCACGCCCGTTTAGACATTAATGAGGTAGACTAAGCCATACGGGTAGCACCGAGTTTCAGTGTATCCTCACGTTGTAATCATGCGACCGTGTATATTAACGCAGCCTGTCGTTGTGCCTCTGTTTTAATAGTGGCCTTGCATTTTTGATCAGCGCATAGTTGCATATTTTTCCAGGCACAACTACCAAAACCAACCCGACGACAACCACAGTAACACGTCTCTTTATGAGATATGTGTATCTCTGACACTGACCTGACCTTTGGAGCTAAGCTGGCAAATTTATTACCTTTCACCATGGTAAAATGAATCCGGCTCCATTGCTATATAAAGGCCACCTTGTGACCTTACCCAGCAACCCTCACTTTGTGCACCACACTCACAACTTTTTCCTGTCATGCCGAGCCCCAGCATTCATCTGAGAACCCCAGATGCAACCCCAGGTAGCTTTGTCAAAATATTGTGGGATTTTACCCGCAGTACCATGGGTTCTACCCAGCCACCTCAGTACGAGCTGTTCAAATCTAGAATCACCCCATCCACCTCGGAATATTGGGTAGCAGTACACATTCCTCCTGTAGACCCCAACCAAGATCCAACAGAAGTTTCCTTCGTGGGGAAATCTATGCCAACCCCACACTTGGCCATAGAAGCTGCTGCGAAAGAAGCGATTGCTCGCCTTCGATCCGCTGTACCCGATGCCCGTGAATGAGGATATTATTAGTTTCCGAGCCATGCAGCACCCGGAGAAGTAACGTCTTTTCCCGGTGGGCGTATTGAGAGAGACCCAGTTCTGGCCAACCTTATCCAGTACATCATTGCTCAAGAGCATTTGAACCAGCGAGTGATGGATTATCTTCAGAGCCTCACAGATTTAAATCCTTAGATCGCCATCGGCAGAGCACTAAGGCCCGACCAGGAGAGACACGTACATCGACTGGTCAATCCACTGCCTCCGATAGAAGAGGAGTGTACCCCTTTACCAGAGACATTTTATCAGGACCCCACCCAGTTACCGTTTTCATTTTAGACGTCACTACTGTATTTGTTTTTGCAACATTTATTTATGTGACTTATGCGTGATACCCTGAGTTTGTACGATGAGTCAATTATTTGGCTTCTACTAATGGGTGTAGTTTTTGTTGTGGTTTATGCTCCTTTAAATTAACTGTTTTTCCCTCGCAAAATCCTGGAGTGAGATTTCTTTTCCTTGAGTTGCTACACCTGCCCCTTCTCACGACGTGGATTATTTAATTTCACACACCACCACGCCGCAGACTCACAACCATAATCATTCGGACACATACACTGTTTGCAAAACCTTGCAACGGTGTTACATCCAGCTAATCACCCCCTAACAACAGTTAGCACCCGGCACACACCATCTACTCCTCATGATCACCACCACCGTGGAGAGCCAACACCCGAGCCGCAGCGTCGCGACACTCGTCGAGGATCATCGCGCATAGGAGCACAGAGAGCCCCAGCAGTGTCGCCAGCCCTCCGCATATCAGGATCACAAACCAGTCCGGCATCGCCTCCGCCATTAGGGCCCAACCCGAGCTTTTGTAAGCAGTAATGGAGAAAGAAGGAGGAGGAGAAGTGAGGCCAGGTGTGAGGAAGAAGAGAGAGGCACCCCGGCCATTTTATAGCTCGAGCTCGGTGTACGGTGGGCGAAGTCCACCAACGACGCTCGTCGCCAATCGCCGGTGTTCGGAGTCGAATCCGCGAGCAGTGCCGACAGCACGCTGGCCCGCGAGGTGAGTGCACGCTGCACCGGCAGCTAGCATGCTGCGCACTACCACGGTACGGCCTAGATGCCCTACGCGCTAGGCATCGCCGGTGGAGAAAGCGCAACTAAGCGCGCGGGAGAGAGGAGGAAGAGAGAACCAGAGGGAGAAGAGGAGACTGACAGTGGACCCCGGGTCCACCTGTCAGCCAGAGGGAGCACTGTGCTCTCGGGTACGACCAACGTATATTTAAATTTAGGAGTTATTCTAAATTTATATCCAGCATAGAAATCTCACGATTTTGTCCCGAACCGTAGACTCTTCCACGCAGCACCAGTTTTCACACTGTGATTTTTTTCACCTCTTATTGCCCTCTCACTGTAGCCACATTTTTATTGTGTATAGTCTTTCTTAACACAACTGCTTTTAACAAATCTCGAGGACGAGATTTTTCTTAAGGGGGGTAGTATTGTGACACCCCAAAAATTTGGCCTTGTTTTAATGAATTAAAAATTTTGCCAGGAATTAAAACTTTGTATATCTGAGCTCCATTTTAATCATTTCCTTCCTTGTTATGACGAGTTTTTCCCAAAGAGAAAACTTTTCAAATTTGCCTTTGGACATATTTAATCTCTCAAGAGAAACTTTCCCTTATTTAATATAACTAAGTAAATAATTAAGTTGCTTGATCTTTATTTTCTTGAAAATGGTTTTTCAAAGTTAAATGGCCATATTTGAACTACAACCAGTTGATAGATTCACTTAAAATTCCCACAAAAATTTGGAGATGTCATGTGATGTTTTTAAATCACTTTTATGCAAAAATATATTTTATTCATGAAATATTTTGAGCTCTGCATCAATTTTTCCTTCTCTGGTCCAGAGTGCATTTTGCACTACAACCCTTTTAAATAATTCTTTCTGGCCTCCACCAAAATTATGGGATATTGTTAGTAGCATATGATTCAACTTTATGCAAAAACCTAGTGCTGTTCTTTGAAAAATTTGAGTGAATCAACCTCATCTTCATTCTGGACCAACTAGATGGTTTGTACAGCAACCATATTTTTGCTTGCACTTTAACCCTTGATTATTTCTCCTACTTGTAGTCCTCCATGTTAAACCCTTAAGTCCAGGAGCATGTACCCATTGGATTAATTTTGGTTCATGAAATAATGTCATTTATTTCCTGTCCAGAATTGTAGTTTTGCAAAACTTGCACTAACAAGTTTCTGCTTTTGGCAAACTAACCTCACCACCCTCTTGTACATCTAAAGAGATTTCCATCTGGAGTTTTTGACCACTCCAAGACTTGCCTTAGTGCCCTTGGCATTTTGCCAAACACCTTATGGGCAGGATATGTTTTGGCATGAATTTTTGGTTTGCACTGTGAACCTGATCCCCTGACCAAACCAGCTTGTCCACTGATCTCCTTGCAAGCCCAAACCTAGACCTGTTAACCCCCAGCCTCAACCGCGACCTCTAGCATGCTCTGGCATTTCGTCGAGCACACTCAGTGCGTGCACGGGACACGCCCAGAGCGCGCGTATTGCATGACCCGTGCGCCGAGCCGACACGATGGCCCCACGGTTTTGGCTCGCTTCGCGGCATCACGCCACACGCTCCCCTTCTCACAGCTACGCGCCAAGCCGCCCCTCGCCGCGCCCGGCAGGCCAAGCGCTAGCCGCCGCCGCCCGATAGCCTCTGCCCATGTCGGCGCCGCCGAACCTTCCTCCGCTCGCCACCTGGCCCCTGGAACAGCGCGTGCTAATCCGCGAGTGTGTCCACTAGCGCTCGTCGCCGCCACGTCGCCCTGGCTACAGAGAGGCGGTTCGCCGGAGGGCTTATCCACGGCCGCTGCGGAACCGACCTCGACGAGCTATAAAAAGAGGACCCCGAACCCATTCAAGCACACAGGCAATCTTAGAATGCTCCCCTAGTTCTCCCGTGGCAGCCAATTGACCCGGGGAGGCCTCCTTCCTCATCTCCGGCAACTCCTGCCGCCGCCACTGCCCCGGCCAATTCGGCACCACCAGGACCTCCCACTCTCCGTTCTCTCCACCAAGAGCTTCCTCATCTTCCCGTGAACCATTCCCACTACTCGATGTTGATCAGGAATCACCATAACCCCAATCACACTCTGCTCCCGAAGCTCTCCGTCCGCCGCGAAGCTCACCGCCGACGACCCCGTCCACCCCCGAGACCGTAACACCCACCGGCGGGACCGCCTCGACCCCTTGAGCCCGTGGATGGCTTCGGTTTCTTGAACAAAGATGCCAATCGCCAGCGGCGATCGCCGGAGTTCCGCCTCCGCTCGGGACAGAGAAAGAGGAGGGATAGACTGGTCAAACCTGACCAGTGGGCCCTCTGGACCCACTGTCAGCGAACGCGTGCCTGTCCACGTGGGATTAAGTGAAGGCGTATTTCCCCCAATACGTTTCCCCCGCTCCGAAAGCGTAATCTCGTTTGAAACGTTTTCCTTTTCCTAATTTTATTAAAAACAGATTTTGACCAGAACTTTGACTGGCTATAACTTTTTAAATACAACTCCAAATGAAATGATTCTTTTTCCTACCTCTCTCAAATTTCACCTAGTTTATTTTAAGATTTATTTGAAAAAATTTCAGAACAACTTTTGGTGCTGTTTTTATTTTGTGTGTTAATTCTTTTATATTGCTAAAATAGGATTTTTGAAGAGAGGAGAAATATTTCAAGTTTTGGAGTGCACCCTGCCTTTCCACACATTGAAGCCAAGCATTCTGAATCCCGGCCTAATATTTTTGTGTGTTCGATGACACGTTCATAACATCACCTCACTTTGGAGAAACTTGTTATTTCATGTGATATGATCATATGCATGGGTGCATGTTATTGATTTCCATGCTGTTGGGAATGGACACACTTGTGATGATAATCACCCTCATGTGCATTGCATGCATACCGGCAGGAACCCGGGAAAAACCTCTGCCTTGGGTAGGCATGAGTTTGTCGCCGGTCTCCGTCGGGACGGTTAAGTCTGGTATGGCATGGCAAGGTGATATGAGCGGTGACTCTGTTGGTTGAAATATATTCGTCATGCTAATCATGCAGGGAATACTTAAACCTCCTGAGTCGACCGTAGATCGAGTCTTGTGCCAGTAACCCCCATACTTGTTTTGTACTACCACTCGTCTCTACAGCAAGTAGAGTACGGTTCAGTAAGTTGTTAACCTCTTTCTAGCACACACCGTACAGAGAGGCCATGGTGGAAGATACCGGTTGTAGCTGGTAGGCAGGCCACCTGGTCCGGGGGCATGGGTGTTTCCGGTTGGGGCCGAGAGGGGAGGCCACCCCTTAGAGCACGCGATATAAATTTGATCCCATGCTACGCGAGGTTGTAGCCTCCCCACTTAGAGTTTGCTTAACAGGTGTCGTGGGTGATTCCAGACACGTGTGAGATAAGCTGGTGTGTGCAAGTTAGGTGTGTTTTCAACAAAAAGACCGTAGACGGAATTAATCCCCATGGACTAAAGAAATCCGTTACTCGTGGGTAAAGAGTACACCCTCTACAGAGAATAAACCTATTCGAATAGCCGTGTCCATGGTTAAGGATTACAGTCTGGGATGGGTCAAGTGTCGGTCTTAGTGTCGGTCTTCGGAGGTGAAACTGTTAACCAGAAATGGAATTACTACTTGTGACTTGTGATAACTATGATTATTATTATTGTTGACTAACCCGTGATATTATTGTTATTATCGAGTATCTCTGGGATGGTTCTACCTCCGGGATATTCACTATGATTGTTTATTTTAAAGCCCTTTATGTGGTGTCGCTCAGACGCCCGACTGTGGCATTTCTTTTAAAGCCCTTTATGTGGTGTCGCTCAGACGCCCGACTGTGGCATTTCTTTTAAAGCCCTTTATGTGGTGTCGCTCAGACGCCCGACTGTGGCATTTCTTTTAAAGCCCTTTTTGTGGTGTCGCTCAAACGCCCGACTGTGGCATTTCTTTTAAAGCCCTTTATGTGGTGTCGCTAAGATGCCCGACTGTGGCATTGCTTGTTATTTGTTTCATAAATTTTAATACTACCATGTTATTGCATTTTTATAAATAACTTGCTTGCACGCATCAGAGATCTATTTATCTTTTGTGACTGACGTCATGAGCATAAAATATTTTCAGCACATCATTGTTATATTATACCTGTGTTCATAATGTTTGCGAGTACATTCAAAGTACTCACTGGCTTGTCCCTGGCTATTGTCTTGGCCAGATTTTCTTGCACGAAGAGGAGCGACGCGAGGACAGCCCCGGAACCCACACAATGGAGATAGCAGCCTCGCGAAGATAGGAGTTAACCTGGTCAGCTGTTCCCGTGGGAAATGGAGTCCCATAGACACTGATGTTTCACAACCCGCTTCCGCCATCAACCACTAGAAACCATTTGTTGTACTCACAGGCCTGAATGGCCTTGTGCTACATATTTTGTGTTCTGCTTGGAATTTCTGTATCAAGTTGGAGCCTGATCAGCTAACAGTAATCCTGGGGCTGATGAGCACGACGGTCTTTTCTGGAAATTTATTGTCCGGAGAACTAGTCGTGACAATCCCTACTCCTCATATTGACATCAATTGATGGGCATCTCCATAGCCTGTTGATTAGCCGCGTCAATGTGAGACTTTTTCCTTTTTTTGGTTTTCACACATAATCCCTATCATCATTCTCTACTCCACCCATAGTGCTATGTCCATGGCTTACGCTCATGTATTGCGTGAGGGTTGAAAAGGATGAAGCGCGTTAAAAAGTATGAACTAGTTGCTTGGCTGAAACCGGGGTTGTGCATGATGGCAGCATTTTGTGTGACGAAAATGAAGCATGGCCAAACTATATGATTTTGTTGGGATAAGCTTTCTTTGGCTATGTTATTTTGATAAGACATAAACTGCTTGGTTAGCATGCTTGAAGTATTACTATTTTATGTCAATATTAAACTCTCATCTTGAATCTTTTGTATCGGAACATTCATGCCACAATAAAGAGAATTACATTGAAAATTATGTTAGGTAGCATTCCACATCAAAAATTCTGTTTTTATCATTTACCTACTCGAGGACAAGCATGAATTAAGCTTGGGGATGCTTGATACGTCTCCAACGTATCTATAATTTTTGATTGTTCCATGCTATTATATTATCTGTTTTGGATGTTTAATGGGCTTTATTATACACTTTTATATTATTTTTGGGATTAACCTATTAACCGGAGGCCCAGTCCAAATGGGATGAAACCTTCGGGAGAATCATTTTTGGAACAAACACAATCCAGGAGACTTGGAGTGGACGTCAAGGAAGCAACAAGGCGGCCACGAGGCAGGGAGCCGCGCCCAGGGGGGTAGGCGTGCCCCCCACCCTCGTCGGCCCCTCGTGGCTCCACCGACCTACTTCTTTCGCCTATATATACTCATATACTCCCAAAACATCCAGGAGCACCACGAAACCCGATTTCCACCGCCGTAACCTTCTGTACTCGTGAGGTCCCATCTTGGGGCCTTTCTGGTGCTCCGCCGGAGGGGGAATCAATCATGAAGGGCTTCTACATCAACACCATAGCCTCTCCGATGAAGTGTGAGTAGTTTACCTCAGACCTTAGGGTCCATAGTTATTCGCTAGATGGCTTCTTCTCTCTCTTTGGATCTCAATACAAAGTTCTCCTCGATCTTCTTCGAGATCTATTCGATGTAATACGTTTTGCGGTATGTTTGTCGAGATCCAATGAATTGTGGGTTTATGATCAAGATTATCTACGAACAATATTTGGATCTCCTCTGAATTCTTTTATGTATGATTTGTTATCTTTGCAAGTCTCTTCGAATTATCAGTTTAGTTTGGCCTAATAGATTGATCTATGGGTTCAATCTTGCGGTGTCCTTTCCCAGTGATAGCAGGGGCAGCAAGGCACGTATTGTATTGTTGCCATCAAGGATAAAAAGATGGGGTTTATATCATATTGCTTGAGTTTATCCCTCTACATCATGTCATCTTGCCTAATGCGTTACTCTGTTCTTATGAACTTAATACTCTAGATGCATGCTGGATACCGGTCGGTGTGTGGAGTAATAGTAGTAGATGCAGAATCGTTTCGATCTACTTGTCGCGGACGTGATGCCTATATACATGATCATGCCTAGATATCCTCATAACTATGCAGTTTTCTATCAATTGCTCGACAGTAATTTGTTCACCCACCGTAATACTTATGTTATCTTGAGAGAATCCACTAGTGAAACCTATGGCCCCCGGGTCTATTTTCCATCATATAAGTTTCCGATCTATTTTATTTTGCAATCTTTACTTTCCAATCTATATCATAAAAATACCAAAGATATTTATCTTATTATCTCTATAAGATCTCACTTTTGCAAGCGGCCGTGAAGGGATTGACAACCCCTTTATCCCGTTGGTTGCAAGGTTCTTATTTGTCTGTGCAGGTAAGAGGGATTTGAGTGTAGCCTCCTACTAGATTGATACCTTGGTTCTCAAAAACTAAGGGAAATAATTACGCTACTTTGCTGCATCACCCTTTCCTCTTCAAGGGAAAACAAATGCATGCTCAAGAGGTAGCAGACGCACATGGCGAGCTGGCTGGGACGGTCGGGTCCCTTGTAGGTGCCGGTGAAGTTGCATACGAAGGCTTGCTCGAAGTCGAGCCATGAGTCGATGCTGCCAGCCGGCAGGCTGTTCAACCACGTCTGGGCTGAGCCCTGCACCATGAGTGGGGCGTTGCGGATGGCCAGATGTTGGTTCCCGCCCACGATGCCGATGGCGGTAGTGTAGTCGATGATCTAGTCCTCCGGCTTGACTGTCCCTTTGTATTTGGGGATGTCACGGGGAAGCGTGAACCCCTTATGGAAGGGCTCATCGCAGATGTCCGGGAAGAAGCACGCCCACCCAATCGTGTTGTCTTCCTCCAACTCGAGGGAAAGGGTGAGCTGCTCGATGCATAGGCGAACGTCGTTGGTGTCGATGTCGTGCGGGCCCAGCCGGCTTGCGATCGGGCCACGTGGAGCTGGGTCGACTGAAGTCAGATGGCCACGCCGGCGGATGGCGGGGAGGTTCTTGCCGGCGCCAGACTTTTGGAGCCGGCTCGTTGCCAGGTCGTTGCCAGCCATCAGGGCGCGGTCGCGCCGGGTTCGTTCCACTGCTCGTGGTCCTTGGTGTAGTGCAAGCCGGACACCATGGAAGCATTGAGGCGGTCTTGCTGCGTGTTCGCAGCGGAGAGAAGTTCACCCATGCGCTGCAGGCGCTCCTACAGCTCATCGCCTTACAGCTGCTCCTGGCCCATCGCAGCCGCCTCCGTGGCATGCTTGTTCTTGACGGTGGTGTCGTAGACGGGCGGGATCGCGCCTAGTGTGCGGCCAATGGCGGCGCCACGTGTTCAGACCTCGGCTACCCGGCTGGTCTCAGCCGCGATAATGGTGAAGCCGTACGCCGCGTCGCGCTCCCGCTGGGTGGACTCCAACCAGTGTTGCATAGCAGCAAGCGCCACAGCCTCATCCAGCAGGCACATGCTTGCCTTATTGAGACATACCCTAGCCTAGGGGGCATCGACATCGGTGGTGATGGGAATGCTGAGGTTCTGTAGCATGGCACACTCCGTTATGTCCTTGGCAGCGGTGGCCTTCTTTGCGACGCTGGACGAAGTGGAGCCGGAGTCGGTGACGAGCACTTCCACGCAGGTGCAGAGGTCCGCCACGTTGCTGGAGATGTCATCGCCGAGGGGGACGGACGAGTCGACGACGTCGAGCACCTCGCTAGGGTACTCATCGAGGGCAAGCGCGGCGAAGATGCACGGTGTGTCGAGGGGGATAGCGGATGAGCTAGTGAGGCCAATCGGCACCACGCCGGGCACGAGGACCAAGCCATGCATGACGCGCTCGCGGGAGTTGATGAAGGGCCCCGTTTGGAGGTGATGCCTCGAGCTTCCCATGGTGGGCGCCAACTATCTTGGTGATCTCACGACAGATGCCATGGGATGGCTAAAAGAGGGGACATGGACAAGGGTACCGGTGGTCTCAAGTGGCGAGGTTGGTACGTGCAAGGGTGAGACACGAGACATACCCAGGTTCGGGGCTCTCTGGAGAGATAACACCCCTAGTCCTGCCGAGTGTGGTTTATATGAAGTGGTTACAAGCTTTCTCCTAGAGCTATTTTGGGGAGGAAGGAAGACAAGCGAGTGCATAGGCTGCTACTTCTGCGTGTGGTGGATGTGTGTGTGTGGCTAAAGAGTTGACTGAGTTGAACCCCTCTGCATGGAGGGGCACCAGGGGGTATTATAGGCTGGCCCCCCAGGGTTACAATGGTAATATTACATGCTTATGACACTTCTATGACCATAATTGTGACAAAACCCGGTATCATCATAGATGTGGTGGGCTCCTACTCCTATGACAAAAATTCATGATAGAAAATGGGTTTTTCGTCCTGGGCGGGCCGGAGACACAACTGCATGACATTCTTTGGGACGTCCATGATGAAAGAACCGTGGTATAAGCGAGGGCGAGGAAATTATTGGGGAGTTCCCGGTTACGGTGGGTGGTCGGGGCCGAGCGATGCACAGAGGGATTGCGTGTTTCTCTCGTACACGTACGCGCGTGGGTGCAAGGCGTTGGGATCTAACTGAACCCGAGCGAGGCATTCGCCTACTGAACCCGAGCGATTGCACTGGCTACGCGTTACTGAACCCGAGCGATCGATTGTTCCCTGGCTGTTAAGTGAACCTGCTTGAGCGATTCCTTCGCTACTGCTGCTAACTGAAGCCGATCGACCTGCTGCCTCTTGATGTATAGTGAACATTGTTGGGGCTTGGATGAACCATTCCTGGTGGGGGTTAAATGAACAGGACCCCGTGGGGGTAGAGGCCGTTGCCGCTGGACGAACAGGACCCCGATCGAGCCGGTTGGGGAAGGATGAACAGGACCCCATGCAGGGCTGGTTGAACGGTAGCCGGTGGAGGGCTGGATGAACAATAGCCCGTGGAGGGGTGGTTGAATAGTAGCCGGTGGAGGAAGGATGAACAGGAGCCCATGAATGAACAGTAACTGGTGGAGGTAGGAGGGAGACACCGTGGATGAACAGTCACAGGTGGAGGCCAGAGGAGGTCGATGGTGGATGAATAGTAGCCCGTGGAGGCTGGAGCGAGACAGTAGACGATGGATGAATAGTAGCCCGTGGAGTCCCGTTTTGCGGTATGCCACACCCCTCCCGATGAATAGGACCCCCGTTTCGACCATAGGAGGTCGAAGACAAGTACGTTTCCTCCATTTTGCGGTACGCCACACCCCTCCCGATCAACAAGACCCCGCTTCGATCGTAGGAGGTCGAAGAGAAGTCCATTTTCTCCATTTTGCGGTATGCCAGACCCCTCCCGGTGAACAGGATCCCTTTTCGACCATAGGCAGTCGAACAGAAGGCCATTTCCTCCGTTCTGCTGTACACCAGGCCTCGTTTCGGCTATTTCGTCCAAGCCGGTTGGCAATAATTTTGGACCTAGAGGGGGGTGAATAGGTAAAATTACAAATTTTAATTGTTACTTAGCAATTTTAGGCAATAATGTGGAATATGAAGTTTAGCCTAACAATTTGCAAGTATGATGCTAAGTGCTAAGCAAGGAAAACAAGTAACACAAGTAAGTGTCCGTGCAAGCACAATATGATATAAGTAAAGACTAAGAGACAAGTAACCACAAGTATAGAGTTAGGGTTAGGAATAACCACAACTCTGAGAGACGAGGATGTATGCCGATGTTCACTTCCTTGGAGGGAAGCTACGTCACCGTTATAGAGGTGGATGTTACCACGAAGGCACACCAACACCACGAAGGCTCACCCTGTTCTCCCTTTGAGACAACACCACAAAGGCGTTTCTCAACCACAAGTGGTAGACCTTGGGGTGGTCTCCAAACCCTCACAAACTTTCCGGGGGTAATCACAATGGTTGATTCCTCTCCAAAAGACTCCTACCGCCTAGGAATCTCCAACCTCCAAGAGTAACAAGAACGATGGGGAAAAGCTCAAGACTTGCTCAAATCATGAATTCCTTTGGTGCAAAGAAGGGGCAGGACTAGATCTATCACTTGGGTGGACAACTTGTCTCAAATGCTCTCAAATCCCTGAAGGGTCTAATATTTGGTGTTGTAGAGTGAGAGAGAGAGGGTGAAATGTGTTCTTGAGGATGTTTGAAGTGAATGGTCAACCCTCACATGGGATAGGAGAGAGTTATTTATAGTATGCCTCAATAAGTGGCGTTGGAGCCCAAAACAACACTGCAGCATTGGATGTCCGATGCACAATGGACGACCGAAGGCATGGCAGACACCGGACGTCCGACTCGGACAGGACATCCGATGTTTTGGCATGTTATAGAAGGTACCGGATGACCGGAGGATCCTGGATGTCCGATGTTTAGTCTCAGTGGACAAGGTACCGGACGATCGAAGCATATCGGACGACCGATGTTTTGCCACTGTATAGAATGTACCAGACGACCGGAGAGTTCCGGACATCTAATGTTTTGGCTCTCATGAAAGATTGTCGGACGATCGGTGAATACCGGACGTCCTATGTTTTGGCTCTATGTAGGAGGAGCCGGACGTCCGATGAGTACCGGTCGTGCGACAGAGATGAAGACCAGGTAATGAGTTTGAAGTAGATATTGAGCAAGACTCTCACAAGACCCCATGTTCCCCTCTTAATAGTGCGGGATCCCTATACTCAAGAATAAACATAAATATAGTCTTGTTTCTTCGTTCTTGATGAAATTAAATATTTCTGAAATCATAATCCACACACACAAAACTGATTCCGAGGGGACTAAAACCTGAGATATATTTGACAAACTTTGTTAGTCCCATATGAGTATATTGTCATCAACATCAAAATAATATTAAGGGCATGATTGCACTTTCAATCTCCCCCTTTTTGGTAGTTGATGAAAATATACACATAGTACAAAATAAATAAGGTTGCTCTATGCTTTAAGACACATTTATTTAAGAGCTCACCCTCTCAAACGTAATTATTGCAAATATTATATGGAGAGCTCCCCCTCACAGAGACAACCATCTAGAATATATGAGCAAAATATCACAAAAACTCAATTAAAACCATCATCATATAAGCACATCACCATAATATCATAATATCTCATCATTCATAGGACATAGTGGTTCAACATCACAACATAAGACATAGATATAAAGTCATACACCCACTCAAGGTATAATGGTTCAACATAAGAACAACATAGATAGCTAGTACTAGTTCTCCCCCTTAGCAACAACTACCCAAAAAGGGACAGAGAGAACCCACAGACAATCACATGTCATCATCATCATCATCATTAGGAGCTCCACTACCACCAGCATCGTCGAGGAAATCAGCACACTCAGGCCTCGAAGGAAAACCAAGGTCAAAAGAGAGGCCGTCAGAAGACGCTCATCGTCACTCACATCAGTAGCCCCAGAGCCACGGAGACGAGACTTCAAGGCATTCTTGGAAGTGATCAAGCGAGTGACGACATCATGCACTACAAAAAAATACACTTACTTGATGATACGTGTTTGTCATAGTAGGTCGCATTTTTTGTCATGCATGTACATCCATGACGATTTTATGACAGAATCAATATAGTCATACCTGTGATGTCGTAGAAGTGTTCCATGACATTACCAAAATTATCATCACGGAAGTGTCCACTTCCATGACGATAAATCACGCGTCATAGAAGTGCTTTCGTCAAGGGTGAACGACACGTGGCATCCACCGTAATGGAACACCATTAAGCTATTGAGTCCGGTTTTGGATCTGATAACCCGTTAACAGCCCAGACCAATGGGGATTTTCCACGTGTAAAATCATCATTGGCCACAGGAAACACGTGTTGCCTCACCGTCGAGACAGATGTCATCCACTCATTGGATAGGAGGTGCCTATGATAGGTCGACCCGTGGCACGGCCCAACAGTGGCCCATTCCGATGAAAAAGGCCGGCCCAGTAAAAATTAGTAGGCCGGCCCATATAAGGCCTACTTGTGTCAGGTCCATTTAAGCCCACGGCCCCATACGAGATGTGCCAATTCGGCCCGTTAAAGATTTGACACCATTGCAGCCCATCGTCAGTTCGAGCCCGTTAACAGCCCGCTATATATTTGGGCTCAATATCGGCCCGATGAGATTTCGGCCTGTTAACGGCCCATTCAATGGATGGGCCAATTTTCAGGATGTACATCTTTCGGCCTTTTAGCGACCCATTTAAATGTTGGGCTAATTTCCGGCCCGGTGTGTCTTTCAGCCTGTTGACGGCCCATAAATCAAATGGGCCATTTGTAGTCGGACCTGAGTTTCGGCCTTTTAGCGGACCATTTAAGTGTTGGGCCAATTTCTGGCCCAGTGTCTCTTTCAGCCTGTTGACGACCCATAAATCAGTTGGGCCATTTGTAGTCGGACCTGAGTTTTGGCCTTTTAGCGACCCATTTAAGTGTTGGGCCAATTCCTGGCCCTGTGTGCCTTTCAGGCTGTTAATGGACCATAAATGAGTTGGGCCATTTGTAGTCGGACCTTAGTTTTTAGCCTTTTAACGGCCCATGCCCTTCATGGTCCAATACCAGCCTGGTTTCTCTTTCGGCCTGCTAAAGGCCGACAACACAGTTGGGCCATTTACAATACGACCTGACTTTCGGCCTCTTAGCGGCCCATGCTCTTCACGGTCCAGTACAAGCCTGCTGTCCCTTTCGGCCTTCTAAAGGCCTACATTATAGTTGGGCCATATGTAGCCCATACTTAGTAACGACCTGTTAACGGCCCGTGAAATCAATTGGGCCCACCTGTTGCCCACTTTGATGTCGGCATGTTAATGACCCAGGAGGTAAGAGGGCCGACCATTAACTTTCGGCCTAGTAATGGCCCATTAACTTAATGGGCCCACTAAAGTTCGTACATGTCTTTAGGCCAAATTAGATAATTTGAGCCGATTACGACGAGCAATTATGCGTAGGACCAAAACCGATCAAGCAAAGGTACGGCATACAGGGAAAAACGTTGCACATCCAGCATATATTATAGGAAATTACATCCACTGGTCAATCAAAGATTGATGCCAGTGCAAATAAATGAGCAGAACCTAACGATCTATAATGTCACAATCTGCAACCTCAGCACACATGACGCCCATAAGCATGTGGGCAAGTTCTTGCTGCTTTGCTACACTGTCTCTGAAAACATTGATCAGTTGTTGTGTCGCACGACTCTACACCTCTGATTCATCCACCATTTCCATCATTGCTTCAGCCATTAATTGGTTCACAGTCATACATTTATTCCGTTGCATTCGAGGCAGAGGATATTGAACAGATTCAGATGGCAATTTTGGCAGGCTTGTATTATTGATAGTGGAGAGTATCTCAATCAATGCATCATAACATAAATTAGGAGGGGAACCAAACAAATTAATCATGAGTTATTGCCATATTACCTGGCCTAGATTTATTGGAAAGAAACAATGGGGTTGCCATGCTATTTTCAGAGTTTGTCTTCTTATCTTCAGCAGCCTGCACCAAATTAACACACTAGCATTGCTATCATTGGCCAAGTCAGATAATAGGAAAGCAACATTGACACAACGAACGTTTGGGCAACTAGCCTACACCAAATTAACACAATATGGCACACCTATCATTAGCCAGGTAAGGTAATACGAAAGCAACATTGACACAATGAATGAATGGGCAACCAGAGAAGCACTACAATTCAGTAATGTGCATGATATGAGATAGTTGTTGGGGAAACTGATCCGTGGACACCTATGGGGACCGAGCCCCTTTCGGTTCGGCAGAGGGCGGAGGCCGAACGAAGAGCGGATCGAGGCAGTGCACACGAGCAGTTTACCCAGCTTCGGAGCTCTCCGGAGAGATAAAACTCCTACTGCTGCTTGATTATATTAGGTGTTCTTGCTCGGGAGCGAGGTAAGCTACAAGACCGAGCGTGGGAGTGTGCTAGCTTCGAATGAGTCGAACCCCTTCTACGTTGTGCATGGGCCTCCTTTTATACGCTCAAGGGGTCACCGACAAGTGGCAACGTAGGCTAGAGGGGTAAAAAAGGAAAAAGAATGCGGTTGGTACAGCTACTTCTACTGTAGCCACAATGTATCCTACCTAACCCTGACGGCAGGGGACAAGAGCATTGAATGCCCGTCGGGGTCGCCTAAACAGTGCAAAAAGCGACCGTTAGGAGCGCCACCGTTCGCCACGATGGCCTCTTTGTGTCAGCGCCGCCGGCCACCACGCACCGCCGGCTGCACAGCCTTCCGCCACGCGTGCCTGGAAGGGTCCCAAGGCAACACATTGGCGGATGTGCTGGAGCCCTGGGCGCGGAGCGACCGCTTCCCGCGGCAAGCATCTTGCCGCGGGCGCTACCTTGTCGGGCCTGGGAGCTTGCCGCTCACCGAGCCTTGCCGGGACGCGTGGTGCGTTGCAGCGAGTGTTTCTTGAGGTACCATGGTTGGCCTTCCCGGCAAGCTCCTCTTGCCGGGGCCTTGTCTCTTCCCGGCAAGCTCCTCTTGCCGGGGCTTTGTCTTCTCATCTTGAATTCTTCGTTCTTGAATGGCTCCCCGGCAAGCTCCTCTTGCCGGGGTCTTGTTTTCTGAAGAGCCACAGAGGGCATTGGCGGCGACCTGGCGGGCCCTGCCGCGGGGTGCTGCAACTGCCCATGCACAAGTTTGGGGTACTAAGGTACCCCTACTCTAGTACACCGACAGGAGCCCCCGGGCCTGGGCCACACACGGTGCCAAGCGCTGTTGGGCCAGGCCCAAAACAGAGCACGGGCACACGCGACCTGGTCGTGCGGTTTCCTACTCTGCATCCACCGCGCCTCCCCCCCAACGGCACGAGTTGATTGCAGCGTCGTGGGAGAGGATGTGGGGGTATTCTTTATTCTGACAATGCGTAACGTCCGTCCCCTCCCTCTTTATAAGCAGAGGGGACAGAAGCAGTTACCCACCTTTGTCATTTTGCCGTTGCCTTTCTCAGAGATCTCCGCCGCTCCCCTCCGCTTCCAAAGCCGAAAGAGAGTAGCGCTCTGCCCCCACCGCCGCCGCCACCACTTGTGCCGTCGACCTCCCTCACCGCCTCCGCAATGGCTCCGAAAGCCGTGAAGGGGAAGGCCGCGAAGATCGCGGCCGCGAAGGCCGTGAAATCGACCGAGGCGCAGCGGCTCGAGGCGCTGCGGAAGGAGCGGGCTACGTTTCCCCCGGAGCTCACCGCGAAGGAGCTGAGGGATTGGTACTACCTCTTCTGGGCGACGGCGACGCGTGTGCACCCGCGCACGAAGGTACTTTCCGCCACCACCTCGCAAGAAACTCCGGTTGGCGGGTACCCCTTCTTCGCCATTTTCTTCTACTGCGGGCTCTGCTCGCCCTTCTCTGATTTCTTCTGTGACGTCATGAACACATATGGCCTCCACCTCCTTGACTTCACCCCCAATGCTGTCTTGACCATGGCAGTTTTCGCCCACTTATGCGAAAATTTTGTCGGAATCCACCCCAACGTAGCTCTCTTCCGCCACTTTTTCATGCCTTGCGTCGAGAGAGGAGAGACTCTTGCCGGAGGGATCGCCTGGATCTCGCGGGCCGGCAAGAAAGAGACCTATCTGGAGGGGAGCTCCGCAGCAAATGGGACGAGTGGAGAGCCGATTGGTGCTGGGTTGTGGAGGAGAACCCGCAGCCGTTCACCGCCCTGCGCCAAGCCCCAGCAGTGCGCGGCAATGACTGGAGCGCTCTGTCTACGGACGACGACAAGCTGAAGATCGCCACCACCCGGATCCTGCATCTTAGACTTGCCGGGCTGACCGTAGGAGCTGTAGGCGCAGATTACCTTCGCCGCCGCATCACCCCCCTGCAGGCAAAGGGGAGACCGGCCTGGGAATTCGGAGGCCCGACAGACATCATGAGGCTGCGCCCGGGCCTCAACTACAACTTCACCATGATTGAGCTTGATGGGATTCTTAAGGAAACATTCAAGCACGACCCGCAGCACCCCGAATGGTTTAGGTTGCCGGCCGGCGTTGTCCCTCTGTGCAACAACTCCTCATGCGACCGCATCTGCGCGATGATGCCACTGTGCGATTCGCACGGGATCATCCCCACTTGGCAAGAACCTGCCGAAGAGGTCGTGCAGCAGTTCTTTGACGGCATAGTGGAAGTGGCAGTTAACGCCGACGAGAAGAAGCTCCTCACCCGCGACACCACCGACCAGGAGATGGAGCGCATCGCCACTAGGGCGGAGGAGGCGGCGGCAGCCGCAGCCGCGGGCGAGTTTGGGTTCACAGTGGAGGAGGCAGACGCAGCGCTGGCGACGAGTCTTGCCGAACGGGAGTGGCCCGAACAAGAAGAAGAGCTCGCCGCGCCTGACGCCGAATCGAGCGAGCCCGCCGAGGGTGTGAGCGGCCCGCCGTTTCCAAGGAGCTTGCCGCAAGCGCAGCCCCCATCGCAGCCGAGAAGGCGCCTCCGCAGGACCGGGGACGCAGCAGGACAGCAAGCGGGTCAACAGCCACAGCGCCGCACGACGCGCTCCGCCGCGGCAAGTACGGTTGCCGCGGGAACGCCTGCTGCCGTGGCAGCAACTGGAACAGGGTCGTCGCAGGCCGCCGCCTCAGTCCCCGCCAAGCGGCCAAGGGGTCCCACTCCTCCACCTCGTCGCGCCGGGGGTGGTCCAAACTTCGACCTCTCCGCGCTCAGCTCCGACGAGGAGGAAGAAGAAGAGTAAGCTTCCCTTGTTGTTCTTGTAGTTCTTTGACTTGCTTGTCTTGTCTTGCATCTGATCTGATCCACCCTGGACTCTTCCTTTTCAGGACTCTAGCCCAGAGGGCGGCGAAGAGGGCCAAGACTCCGATGGTCACCATCGAGGATGAGCCTACTCCGACAGCAGGAGGCGCACCTGAGGTTACCTTGCCGGATCAGGCCGCTACTCCGCAGAGCAGCCCCCAGCGTAGCCCCCAGCGTAAGTACTTGGTCTATTTTTTTGGCTCTGGGCGCGCGTGGTCGCTCTTTTACTTTGTTGACATCTGATCGTCGATTTGCGTGTGCAGGAGCAGAACCACTTCATCAGGAGGGCGTGGTGATCACCTTCGATTCGTCGTCTGCTTCGTCTACGCCGCCAAGGGCGGACTCTCCGGCAAGGACGCGCTCCCCGGCAAGGGAACAATCTCCGGCAAGAGAGGAGTCCCCGGCGAGGGGCAGCACCAACAAGCCTCCGGTAGTGGAGCCCATGGTCACGAAACCCAGTGCAGGTAACTCCTTGCTTGGAATATCTCTTATGTTCTTCTGCTGATTTTTCCTCTTGAGTGTTTATTTGATTTCTCCTTCTCCTCCGGTCGTCAGATCCACCCTCCGCGGACCCGATGGAGACCGAAGCGGGCGGCGAGGAGAACGCGCGCGACAACACTAGTGATGCCGCAGCCACCGGAGAAGGAACCGGCGCTGATGTGCCCGCTGGCGAAGAGGCCGCCAAGGCTGCTGACGAGGGAGCCGGCGAGGGATCTGGCGGCCGCACTGACAGCCCTGAGGCCGCAGGAGCGCCAGGAGCTGCACCGACCGCTGATCCCTCCGCCGCTGCCGCAGCGCCGGACTCCGAAGAGTCCCAGCCCGGCGCCTATCTGAAGGCTGGCGAGGGCATCTACATCAAGCTCCCCTGGGCGTCAAGCTCCAGGGCACCGATGGAAGGAGAAGCTCTTGATGGGGAAGTGCTCGCCTCCGTAGGGTTGTCGGTCGTCGACGCGCCGGGAAGCAGCAGCGAGCCTAAGGAAGAGCGACTGCTGCGGAGGCTGCTGGCGCTCTACCGCGCCCGCCAAGCCAAGTTGGAGTCCAGGGAAGCGCTCGTCGCGAAGGCGAGTGTGGACATAGAGAAGCGTGCGGAGGAGCTCCGGGGTCTTCGCCAGGAAGCTCTCTGGGCCTTGGCGGAGGAGCGGGAGCAGCTAGCAGAGGAGAGGAAGGCCTTCCTTCTTGAGAAGGCCGAGGCTGAAGAGCAGCAGCGGCTTGCCGGCGAGAAGCTGCAAGCGCAAGAAGGCGAGCTGATTCAACGCAAAGTGAACCTCGACAGCTACGAGGAAGAACTCACCGTGCGTGAGCAGTCACTTGGCGGGTCGCTCCAAGAAGCAAAGGATGCGGCTGCGGCTGCCGAAACCGCCAAGAAGGAATTGGAAATAATGTGGAGCAGCTGGAGGCGGATCTGAAAGCGGGCGGCGAAGAGCTTGCCGCCCTCAAGCTGGAGCGCGAGAAGGATGCCCATGCCCATGGTGAGCTGCAGGGCCAACTTGCCGAGAAGGGCAAGGAGCTGAGGGCCGCCAAGGACTCCAACGCCAATCTGTTGCTGAAGTTGGCCACCCTGATGGAAACGTTGGACGGCGCCAAGAAGCGGGAGGCAGACTTGAAAAAAGAGGTCGAGGCCAACGAGGCGCTGTTGACGAAGGCCATCGACACCCAGAATCTTCTCAGAGATACTGTGGAGCTCTGGACGGAAGGCCTCGTGAACATTGCCGTGGTGATCGATGAAGAGCTGTTGCAACTTGGGATGGAAGGCTTCGGGTACTCCTCCGACGAGAATCTCCAGCCCAGCGTCAAGCTCACTCTGTTCTTCAAGGGCGTAGCGACGGCTCTCCAGCAGCTCCGGGAAAGGATCCCAAAGCAGCTGGCCGACGAGTCGCGCTCGATTTGCGCCGGAGTCTTGGAGAAGGTGCTGGTGAAGGTGGCCTTCCGCAATCCGGGCCTGAACCTCACCAACGTCCTCAAGAGGCTGCCGGCGGATGCTGATCTTGACGCCCTCAAGGCCCTCGTCGCACCCATCGTGAACAGGGTGAACGAGGTCAAGAGGGTTGAAGGCGGCCGCGTAGATTAGGCCGTCTGTTTGTTGCTTTGCTTGTCGCTGCCAGTCATGTCATAGGGATACTTTGTTAGGGGCGCGACAAGCCACTTTTGTAATATAACTCTATCTTAGATAATATTTGCTATGTTACTTCCTTTATTCGACTCTTGTCTTTGTATGTTTCTGCCCTACGCTTCTTAGGGAGACTTGCCGGCGCAGGCACCCTTGCCGCGAGCGCCGAGTGCGGAACTTCAGCAGCCTGCTGGCGGGGTCGCTACCGACAAGCAACCTTGTCGCAACTAGCCGCAGCTCACTTAAGTTGTTGAGCGGACTCGAAACAAAGTAAGGGCGCGACCAGCTGCGAGTTGGTTCCTTCGCGCACAGGTTTTCCATACAAAGCGCGGTCGTTCAAGGAAAATAACTTAAAAATTTAAAAAGTGATTGCTCAAACTTTGGCAACTTAGCTTTTCTGTTGTTTGCTTCCCGGCAAGGCGACACTTTCTTGAACGGACTTGGTCCACACCATTATCTCCTCCTTCCCCCCCGGTAAACCTTGTGGGCGAGGGAACCTTCTTTTCTTTGAAAAAAAAGAGAAAGTAATGATATGGAGTATTACTGCTCGTTAGTGCTTACCGGAGTCTGGTGCTGCACAAAGTGTCAGATGATACATGCGTAAAAAAAAAGAAAGCATGAAATCGACAAGATGTGCGAAGCACATGAGCTTTATTTATGCACGGGATCTGCGCCCGGCTTTGTACAAAGGATTACATGCAACAGCGGCAAGACTTGTACAAAAGGTGGTTGCTAGAAAAGCTTCCGGCAACCTCGCCCTATGGGTAAAACTTACGAAGATGTTCAATGTTCCAGGAGTTGCTCACCGGAATGCCATCTTCGGTCTCAAGGCAGACAGCGCCGGGCCTAGTGACTCGTTTCACCCGATAAGGGCCTTCCCACTTCGGCGTCAACTTGTTGGAATTCTTGGCGGACTGAACACGCCGAAGAACAAGGTCGCCTTCCTCGAAGCTTCTGGCCTTAACTTTGCGGCTATGGTAGCGACGCAAAGCTTGCTGGTAGCGAGCGGCTCGCACAGCAGCCTGAAGACGGTCTTCCTCATGGAGCAGCGCGTCATCTTGTCGCGGCTGCTCTTGCTCGAGCTCATCATAAGCGAGTACTCGAGGCGACCCATAAACGAGTTCCGTGGGGAGAACTGCCTCCGCTCCATAGACTAGAGCGAAAGGTGTCTGGCCAGTGGCTCGATTTGGCGTCATTCTGATCGACCAAAGAACCACCGGCAGCTCCTCGATCCAGTTGCTTCCGCACTTGTGCAGCCTGTCGAAAGTTCTGGTCTTGAGTCCCCGCAGCACTTCAGCGTTTTCCCTCTCTGCTTGACCGTTGCTTCTCGGGTGAGAAACAGAAGCGAAGCAGACCTTGGCGCCAAGATCTTGGACATACTGCATGAAGGTGCGGCTCGTAAATTGCGTGCCGTTGTCGGTGATGATCCTATTAGGAATCCCGAAACGGCAAACAATCGACCTGAAGAACTTGACTGCTGACTGTGCTGTCACCTTCCTCACTGGTTCCACTTCCGGCCACTTTGTGAACTTGTCGATTGCAACGTACAAGAACTCAAAGCCCCCGACAGCTCGGGGGAAAGGGCCGAGGATATCGAGCCCCCAGACCGAAAATGGCCAGGATAAAGGGATCATCTGGAGAGCTTGAGCTGGCTGGTGTATCTGCTTGGAGTGGAACTGGCACGCTTCACACTTGGTTACTTGTGCAGTTGCATCCTGGAGGGCTGTCGGCCAGAAGAAACCTTGCCGGAACGCTTTGCCGGCAAGTGCTCTCGCGCCAATGTGGTGGCCACATATGCCTCCATGTATATCTGCCAACAGCTGTTGTCCCTCTTCCCGGCAAATGCACTTCCATTTCACACCGTTGAGTCTTATTCTGTATAGTGTGCTGTCAACAAACTTGTACATACTTGACTGCCGGGCTACTTTCTCCGCTTCTTCTTGCTCTTCGGGAAGCTCTCCTGTCTGAAGGAAACGGACAATCTGCTGTGCCCATGCTGGAGCCTGCGGCTCGACAACAAGGACCAAGGGCACATATGTTGCTGCAGGAACATCCGCTTCTACGGCAAGAACCTGGGGTTCAGCCGGAGCGTGATGCCCCCCGGCAAGCCTGCCGGAGCAAGACTTGTCGGGAGCGTGTGCTTCAACGGAACAAACCCTAAGGCTTGCCGGAGCAAACTGCTCCTCAGCACTCTTGGCGTCGATCTTGGGGACCTTCTTGGCGGCGGCTTTGGGAAGCTCTACCGAAAAGTAGTCGCCGGAAATTAACTTTCTCTTTTTGTTCTGTCCAGTTGATGGTGTCACGGATGGTTGAGTCATCTTGAGCACAAAGATCCCTGGTTCCACAGGTAGCTTTAGTGCAGCACACTTTGACAGCCATCAGCAATGTCATTCTGAGCTCGTGGAACATGCTCCATTTGCAGGCCGTCAAAGTATTCTTCTAGCTTCCTCACTTCATCAACATAAGCTTCCATCAATGAACTCTGGTAGTTCTTATTCACTTGGCGGACGACAAGCTGCGAGTCTCCCCTGACAATGAGCTTCTTGATCCCAAGGTCGGCTGCAATTCTGAGGCCGGCAAGCAGACCCTCATACTCTGCAGTATTGTTTGTTGCTTGCTCCTTGGGAAGTGCATCTGGACTACGTACTTGAGGTGCTCCCCGGTGGGTGCGATAAGCAGCACGCCAGCACCGGCGCCTTGCAGCGAGAAGGCACCATCAAAGTACATGAGCCACTCCTTGCTTGTCTCCTTGACGGGGATGCTTGTCTCTGGAATTTCTTCGTCTGGGGTTGGCGTCCACTCTGCTATGAACTCTGCCAATGCTCTGCTTTGGATAGTTGAAGTGCTCTCAAACTTGAGGCCAAAGCTTGACAGTTCCAGTGCCCACTCAACAATCCTGCCTGTTGCTTCTGGATTCTGTAGTATCCTCTTCAGCGGGAAGCGAGTGACAACTGTTATCTCATGTGCCTGGAAGTAATGGCGCAGCTTTCTCGAGGCCATGAGAAGGCCGAAAAGCAATTTCTGCACACCGGAGTACCTCGATCTAGCCCCCTGCAGGAGGGAACTGACAAAGTAAACTGGGCGCTGCACCATTTTCTTCTGCACCTCCTTGCATGCCTGCGCAGATCCATCTTTGTCGGGACCAGAGCTTGTCGGGGAAGCCCCCTGCTTGTCGTTGGATTCACTTGTCGCGGTTGCTGGCTCATCGTCCGCCTCCCTCTCTGCTACTAACGCAACACTAACCACTTGATTGGTTGCCGCTAGATACAGCAGCAACTTCTCTTGTGGCTTAGGTGCGACAAGTATTGGAGTGGAGGACAGGTACCTCTTCAAGTCCTGCAGCGCAGCCTCCGCTTCCGGAGTCCATTTCATAGGACCCGCCTTTTTCAATATTTTGAAAAACGGCAGGGCGTGCTCAGCAGACTTCGAGATAAACCTGCTGAGAGCAGCCACGCAACCGGCAAGCCTTCGTACATCCTTGACGCGCTTCGGTGCTTCGATCTGCTCAATGGCCTTGATCTTGTCGGGGTTGGCCTCAATCCCCCGCTGAGACACAAAGAACCCGAGAATCTTGCCGGAAGGGACTCCAAACACGCATTTCTCGGTTGAGCTTGAGGTTGATCTTGCGCAGATTTGCAAAATTTTCCTCTAAATCTTGGATCAGGGTAGCCTTGTCCTTGCTCTTGACCACTATATCATCCATGTAGGCTTCCACATTTCTGTGTATCTGGGGCTCAAAAGCGACATGGACTACCCTTGCAAATGTTGAACCAGCATTCTTCAACCCAAAGGGCATCCGTACAAAACAGTATGTGCCGCAAGGGGTGATAAATGCGGTTTTTTCCTCAAACTCTTCTGCCATGAAGATCTGATGGTATCCTGAATATGCATCAAGAAATGAAAGCAAATCACATCCGGCTGTGGAGTCAACAATCTGGTCTATGCGCGGCAAGGGAAATGGGTCTTTGGGACAAACTTTATTGACATCCGTGAAGTCTATACAAAGCCTCCATTTCCCATTGGCCTTGCGCACAACTACAGGATTGGCCAACCACGTGGGATGGAGCACTCCTCTGACAAGGCCTGCTGCTTCCAATTTCCTGATTTCTTCTGCAATAAACTCTTGGCGCTCCACTGCTTGCTTCCTGACTTTCTGCTTGATGGGCCGCGCATGAGGACAAACGGCTAGGTGGTGCTCAATTACTTTCCTGGGAACACCGGGGATATCAGACGGTTGCCATGCAAACACGTCGACATTCGCCCGCAGGAAAGCAATGAGCGTGCTTTCCTATTTTGGGTCGAGGGTGGCACTGATGGTGAAGGTACCACCAGTGCCGTCCTCCTTGGCGGACACCTTCTTGGTCTCTGGTGGAGCTGCCATCGTCTTCTTACACTTGCCGGCGGAGCTCGATGGTGCGTCCTCGACGGTAGCGCAGCACTCCGAAGAGGTGCGCTTGCCGGAGTGGGCATCAGAGCTCTTGCCAGACTTTGTCTTCTTCTTTCCCCCAGGAGCTCCAGCGGCAAGTGTGTTGCGATCAGCTGCGGCTGCTGCTTCCCGGTAAATCTTGTCGGCGCAGATAAGGGCATCCTTCTTGTCGCCAGGGACAGAGATGACACTTATCGGGCCTGGCATCTTGAGCATGTTGTATGCATAGTGAGAGGCTGCCATAAACTTGGTGAGTGCTGGACGGCCAAGGATCCCATTGTAGGGCAATGGAAAATCGGCGACGTCAAATGTGACCCTCTCAGTTCTGAAGTTCAGCTTGCTGCCAAATGTGATCGGCAGCGTGATCTTCCCCTTCGGCTTGCTCCTTCCCAGGTTGATTCCTTGGAATGTGCCGGTTTCTTCGAGCTCGCTGTCAGAGATCTAGAGTTTCTGGAGGACCATGGAGGATATCAGGTTCAAGCTGGCCCCGCCGTCAACTAGCATCTTCGTGACCTTGAGGTTGCGGATAGTTGGTGAAACCAACATCGGCAAGCACCCGACTGCAGTTACGCGATCAGGGTGATCCTCAATGTCGAAGATGATAGGCGTGCTGGACCATTTCAGAGGCTTGCGTGACTCTACGTGACTCTACTTTGTCTTCTTCTTCCCCCCAGGAGCTCCAGCGGCAAGTGTGTTGCGATCAGCTGCGGCTGCTGCTTCCCGGTAAATCTTGTCGGCGCAGATAAGGGCAACCTACTGCGTACGACAAGCCGCCTGGTTCCCCCGGCGCGTGCATGTCGACAAAGGGCCCAACGCGCTGGTCAGACTGACGCCGCGCTTCTCTTCGGCGCTCGATGCGGGTACGAGCGTCCTCTTGTTGCCGTTCGTGGAGAACTTGGCGCTGGTCACGACGAACTCATGGATCCGACAACGCGGTGGAGCCGCTGTCGGGGTGGATCCGGCGAGTCGGCGATCTTGGCCTTCTTGGCGGAGAGTGCATGGAAGTTGCACCTCCGTCATTCTTGTTGCCACCAGCTCGCGTCCGGCAATCTTGCCGCGGCAGCGAAGCGCTGGGTTGCCGTGCAGTGTCGCCGTTGGCGAAGCCGATGAGGCTCTGGATAGTGGCCCTCCATTCGTCGATCTTGTCCGCCGTCGGAGGGTAGTCTAGAAGCAGTTGGGCCCGCGCTAAGGCTTCCGCTGGCGTGGTTGGCGGCAGCGGTGAACGGTGCGAGGAGCGGGGTATGCTCGGACTTCTAACCAAGTTAGAAGGAGCAGCATCCCGTCCAGGCGACCGCACCTCGCTGGGGCCAGCATGCTGGCGTGCATGCTGGTCTTGAACGTCACGCGAACCACCAGCTTGGTCTTGGGGTAGCGGGCGTATGGCGCTGCGAACGCCATGATGCTGTTGCTCCCGCGCCTCGTGAGACGGGCGCGGTGCACGCACAGACGCCGAGGTCTGCGCCGCCTTGTCCTTGGACCTGGCAGCGCTGTGAGCTCCCTCGTCGGCGCCCGTTCTTCCGCCGGCGTCCACCCCACCGTCCGCTTGCTCCGGAGGCGGGGGAAGCGACGCCGACGGGGCTGTTGCCCACGAAGCCTTCTTCTTCGGTGGCATGTTGATGAAGACGATGAAGATGTAGCTCGTGCGCACACCGGATCGGGTTCACATGGACTCGACGCCCCTACCTGGCGCGCCAAAGATGTCGGGGAAACTGATCCGCGGACACCTATGGGGACCGAGCCCCTTTCGGTTCGGCAGAGGGCGGAGGCCGCACGAAGAGCGGATCGAGGCAGTGCACACGAGCAGTTTACCCAGCTTCGGAGCTCTCCGGAGAGATAAAACTCCTACTGCTGCTTGATTATATTGGGTGTTCTTGCTCGAGAGCGAGGTAAGCTACAGGACCGAGCGTGGGAGTGTGCTAGCTTCGAATGAGTCGAACCCCTTCTACGTTGCGCATGGGCCTCCTTTTATACGCTCAAGGGGTCACCGACAAGTGGCAACGTAGGCTAGAGGGGTAAAAAAGGAAAAAGAATGCGGTTGGTACAGCTACTTCTACTATAGCCACAGTGTATCCTACCTAACCCTAATGGCAGGGGACAAGAGCATTGAATGCCCGTCGGGGTCGCCTAAACAGTGCAAAAAGCGACCGTTAGGAGCGCCACCGTTCGCCACGATGGCCTCTTCGTGTCAGCGCCGCCGGCCACCACGCACCGCTGGCTGCACAG
This sequence comes from Triticum dicoccoides, assembly GCF_002162155.2. Taxonomy (NCBI): domain Eukaryota; kingdom Viridiplantae; phylum Streptophyta; class Magnoliopsida; order Poales; family Poaceae; genus Triticum; species Triticum dicoccoides. The sequence goes on along the minus strand of NC_041389.1, from coordinate 194,489,423 downwards.
CCTTCCGCCACGCGTGCCTGGAAGGGTCCCAAGGCGACACGTTGGCAGATGTGCTGGAGCCTGGGCGCGGAGCGACCGCTTCCCGCGGCAAGCATATTGCCGCGGGCGCTACCTTGTCGGGCCCGGGAGCTTGCCGCTCACCGAGCCTTGCTGGGACGCGTGGTGCGTCGCAGCGAGTGTTTCTTGAGGTACCATGGTTGGCCTTCCTGGCAAGCTCCTCTTGCCGGGGCCTTGTCTCTTCCTGGCAAGCTCCTCTTGCCGGGGCTTTGTCTTCTCATCTTGAATTCTTCGTTCTTGAATGGCTCCCCGGCAAGCTCCTCTTGCCGGGGTCTTGTTTTCTGAAGAGCCACAGAGGGCCTTGGCGGCGACCTGGTGGGCCCTGCCGCGGGGTGCTGCAACTGCCCGTGCATAAGTTCGGGGTACTAAGGTACCCCCACTCTAGTACACCGACAATAGTACACTCATGCAGCTCAGTATGCAAAACTACCAGGCAGTTTTCCTTACAAAAATCAACATTGGCGCCTTTAATCATACATTTTTCTACAACTAAATTTAGATCAGATAAAGGTTAGATTCACGCCGATTAACAAAATACATGTTGATGTAAAAATATAGTGATATACAACAGGTACTTACATCAGCATTGGAGCACAGAGAATTCCCGCAAGATATTTTCCTCGAATACAATCCCAATGGAGGAAGTCTTCTATAGTTTAACCTTATTTTATAAAAGAGAGATGGGTAAGAAACATGTAGAAAATATGATCAGAATGCTATAAAATTTCATGATGCAAGGATACGCACATGCTTCTTAAAATGGAGTTGACATTCTTTTGCTGGACTGGAGCAGACTAGTTCTTTGGCCACTGGAATCTGCTTATTATCAATGGGAGTTGGGTTTCTCTGTGCTGGAGCAGTATCTATGAAAAATGGAGTTGGTTTATTATCTCCTGACGTTTGTATCTTTTGCAAAGACCTGATTTGTAACCCTTCAGATTCTAGCATAGTCGTCTTCCCCTTGCATGCCTTATATAGAAGAATGGTGCTTCAATTATACAACATGCTACAGCAGAGATGGAATAGGTACTGAAGAATAGAAAGGCATGACATATTGACATGTATTCCCTCCATCCGGAAATAAATGGATGGGTCTAGGCGTATTTCAGTTCTAGATACATCCAGTTTTATCCATTTTTGCGACATGTAATCCGGACGGAGGGAGTATGATGTAAGAGCTAGGGATACGACAGGACAACACAGTAAAAAAACACTGAAAACTCACTTCAGAACCAAAGTATTCAAACCCACTGATATGAGATAGTACACTCATGCAGCTCAGGATGCAAAACTACCAGGCAGTTTTCCTTACAAAAATCAACATTGTGGCCTTTAATCATACATTTTGCTACAACTAAATTTAGATCAGATAAAGGTTGGATTCACGCCGATTAACAAAATACATGCTGATGTAAAAATATAGTGATAAACAACAGGTACTTACATCTGCATTAGAGCACAGAGAATTCCTGCAAGAATCTTTCCTCACGTACGATACCAGTGCAAAAATTCTTCTATCTGTTAAGCTTATTTTCTAAAAGAACGATGGGGAAGAAACATGTAGAAAATATGATCAGCATGCTATAAAATTTTATTATGCAAGGATACGCACAAGCTTCTTAGAATGGAGTTGACATATTTTTGCTGGACTGGAGCGGACTAGTTCTTTGGCCACTGGAATCTACTTATTATCAGTAGGAGTTGGGTTTCTCTATGCTGGAGCAGTATCTATAAAAACTGGAGTTGGTTTATTATCTCCTGGCGTTTGGATATTTTGCAAAGGCCTTGTTTGTAACCCTTCAGATTCTAACATAGTCGTCTTCCCCTTGCATGCCTTGTATAGAAGAATGGTGCTTTAATTATAAAACATGCTACAACAGAGAGATGGAATAGGTACTGAAGAATAGAAAGGCATGACATATTGACATGTATTCCCTCCATCCAGAAAAGAGTGGATGGGTCTAGGCATATTTCAGTTCTAGATACATCCTTTTTTATCCATTTTGGCAACATGTAATTTGGACGGAGGGAGTATGGTGTAAGAGCTAGCGATACGACAGGACAACACAGCAAAAAAACACTAGTTGAATGTAAAACTGTATGCTAGCGGAATACATAGAGAAAAAACTAAGGCAACATACACGTGTATGATTGGGAAACTAAGATGGCATTGCAACAGAGCACTAGAACAACACTTCAATGTAAAAAAACATGGTATGGTAGATAGATTAAGTACATACTGATGAATAACAATGCATAAGATATTCAGAAGTATGATGTCCAAATTAAGTAGATGGCATTGCGATAGAGTAGAATGACAATACTTGAATTTGAAAACATGTTATCATGAATGGAATAGGTACTGAAAAACAGGAAGGCATGACATATTTACATTCATGATCAGCATGCTATGCACATGGCATTGCAACAGAGTAGATACACTCCAGGGCATTATATGCATGTTGTACCCATATCACAGGCCAAGTTAGAGCAAGGACCTTGTGGGGTGAAGAGGATTCATCATCTTTCTGCAAGTCTTCTAAAGAACTGCCTTTACATGTTCCAGCATATTGGGTATCATTGACACCAAGTTTATTGGCCTTTACATTGCTCCGTGAGGTTCTTGTGGATATATCAGTGTGTGCAATTTATATCTGAAATGCATGGAAGACAACTAGTAGTTAGATTTATGTAATGAGTGCCTGTAGGAGACGACATAAATAGTAGGACTGGGGCTAACTAGCAGCAACAGGTCTCAAAAACTAAAGGGAGAACACAGATGAAAGCTACATAATATGTATCGTTTGTACTCGAGATTAACTAGATGGCACACAAAAGTATTAAAGAACAACATAGGTAATACTAGAAGTGGTATAATACTATAATCACCAGCCTGTGGGATAGCATTGGTTGATGGATGATAACTATGGAACAGCGTTACCTAAAGAACTAGTATCTTAGCTGAACTATGGAACAGCTAACTGCTGAACAAGGCCCGTAAGAGATCAGCATGAATATACAGTGAAATGAGATAATCTATTTTCCATGCTTAGATGAATAACAAAGCCATAAATGTTGCACACAAGTAAGATGAGGGTACAACCTATCTGGCCGCCATCCATAGGAGTGAGCATCATGTGCTAACTTATCGATGGCCCTGCAGTTGTTGTGGCTGTCCATGTCAGGCACGCGCATTCGATGCAGGGAACTGCTGAGTGGGGACTATAGCTCCCTTCTGGTGTATGCTTCCCTTGTTGGAGCAGATGCGGTGAGTCGGAAGACGGTGTGGCTGAAGATGCAGATAACGCATAATGTTAAGAACGACATATCTCTTTGATCTGAAGAAATATAAAAAGAGATCAACAACAAGGTACGAGAGTGGTCACACGTCTGTTGACTGAAGACTAAATTGGGGTCACACGATTTTATTTTATTTTGGTACTGTCCAATCTACGCCGGATGGCTTGATGGCCGTCTTGTGCCTCCCGGCTGACACTGTTCGGAATCTTCCCCGAAGAGCCAGCGACCAACGACAGAGCAGCCTGCCTCCGTCATCCGTGGCCCCGGACAAAACCTCGCTCCCCACCCACCGCACTACCGTGGTTGCGCCGCCCCCGGGCCAATCCACAAAGACTCCCCGTCATCCAGATCTGGCGGCGGCAGTACCCTCAACCCACGCAACTCTAAGATAGCCATCTAAGCGCTGCTTCCACGGCGAACTTGCAGCCCTGCATCCTTACGTTAGACACCAGCCAACCGACAGCCTAGGAGCTCCGCCGCCTCGAGGGGTGCTGCTTCCCATTGGGAATCGATTGGCCCAGAATAAAAATTTAGACAACTGACGCCTAAATAAAGTGATTTGAGATGAGGGTGCGGCCTATCTGGTGGCATGGTGAAGTAGGCAGGTCCAGCTGCCGAGTGGGTGAGGCCTGCGTGGTTGCGGTGGTGACCGGCAGCAGGGAAACAACGTTGTCGCGACGGCGACGGCTACGGGGAAGCAGCGCCGGGACTCTGGACAGATCCGAAGTTGGAGCCGCTCCGGCGCCATGAACAACGGCGGGGGTGAATCGGCTCCGGTATGGTTCACGCGGCCGTCGTCGAGGCATCTCAAGCGGCACGGAGTAAGAGGCACATGGCCTAGTGCACGACGGCAAATGGACAACGTCTCTGGCATTAGGGAGGAGGGCGGCTGTGAAATTGGTGCGGTGGGGGGTTCCATGGAGGAGGGGCTGAGGTTTCGTGGCTCGGGAGAAGGGAGCTTCTCGGGGAGAAGGTGATTTGGCGCCCACGACGTATGAATGGGGGGGGGGATTGGGAGGGGAGTGGAACCATGTCTTACAGACGCATTTGTCTAAAATGTGAGGGGGAGTTACAGTTCTACCCCTGCCTTTAGGCTTCTCGTCTTGGGTCTATGTACTGAGGGTCGGGGATAGTAGAGTAACTTTTCTTCTCCCCAAATAGTGGGCGGGAGCGATTTCGGGCGAGGAGGGCATGTTTTGAAATATAGTGGGCGCGGGAGATTTCGGGCGAGGAGAGCGTGTTTTGAAATAGTGGGCATGAGCTATTTCGGGCGAGGAGAGCATGTTTTGCTAACCATGGTTTATGAATTATTCGGCACATGTCATTTCGGCCGAGGAGAAGGCGCTTGGATGAAGTTACGAACCTACCCTCGATGTACAACGGGCCAATTGATGTGTGTCCCACATAGGATGGTAATTTTGCGTCTCCCATTTATTTGCTCGGGGGAATTCCACCGAGTAGAGGATGTTTAACGGTTCATTCAAATTTTGGGGAACGAGCATCCACGTCTACCTTACCAAGTTGATTCGAATAAAATTTTGAAATATTAGCTTGCCACTTCTTTTTTAGATGGAGACATGATGCTCGGGAATAATGTGTTTTTACATGCCCGTTGCTAGTGATTTACTATATGACAAATAGTTGACCCACTCAAAAACGCGAATCAAACCCAAAATTAAATATCTCGATTCAATGAAATAGCTCGTTCACTAGGTCAAAATAGTGAACTAAATCCAAAATTGAACACCTCAATTGAGTAGCATGTTGTACAGTATTATAGTACTCCATGAACATGTTGAAAGTCAAATTAATGAACTTGTTTGATAGACGCATATATCCGTTCATGTGTGGATTGCAGACAACATGTTCTCCAATTTAAATATTTGAATGCAAGTTTATATCGAAACATGGTTTATATCAGTCTTTGATGCATAAAACACAACCTCCCCCTCTCCCGGACTCCTGCTCTCTCTCTCTCTCTCTCT
>NC_041389.1:194446644-194483389 GCF_002162155.2 Triticum dicoccoides | reverse complement strand
CCTTCTACTTCGCATGCATATATACTCCATCTATAGGTCTCTCTCGCACACTACGTATGATACTCTAGCTAGTCCAAGCTAGATATCTTGGGTGCACTCATCGTACGCACACAAATTCCTTGGCTCGTTGCCCGTAACTCTCTCACGCACCACTTTGTCATCTCGAAGCTCTTCCCCCTCTCTCTCAAACTCTCCATCTACCTGGGTCACACACACATGCATATCTCACTCGCACTCGATAGGCCCATCTAAAACTCTATCTCCCTCCCTCGTTCTCTCTCCATCTCACACGCACACACACAATCTCATGCCTAGCTAGCCAAGTATGATGGTCTCTCACTCAATTGTAGGCACACGCAGTCCCCCCTATATGTATATGACTAGCTAATCTTAGTCTCCATCACAAACATGTGCATGGTCTATCTCGATTTCTCTCGGGGCATCTTTCTATCACGCACGGACCTCCCTCAATCTCCCACTCTTATAGTCCCCTCACGATCTCGAGGGGATCTTTCTATCACAAACACACCCTCTCTCTCTCCCCATGCGTCCATGTCCTCCATGTGTCCCTCTCGACCTTTGTTCCTTGTTGGCCAGACCTCTATTGGACATGTGCTACAGGGGTGTCTCTCTCCGTTGCAAACAATCACACACTAGCTATCTTCGTGTATCTCCTCGCCTCGCTTTTCTATCTTGGAGATGCATGCGTGATATGTTCGCATAAGAAACGAAAAAACACAGTCTCTCTCTAATTTATCGTTTGTTGTCACTTTCTTTTCACACACATACTCTTTTTGCACACTTACTCATTCTCCTTCACACGCACTTGATCTGTGTCGACTTAGGCACTCTCCTCGGTCCATAGCATATAGATTTATTGAAAAGTCAAGCATCACAAAGTTTGACCATGTACGTGGAGAAAAACAATTACATCTAGAACGGCAAACATATACCATTAGATTCACCATGAGATGTAGTTTTGTATGATGTATCTTTGGTATTGTAGATATAAATAACATTTGCGTAAACTTGATCAAAGTTTCCAAAGTTTGACTTTTGAAAAATTTACATGCACTGCATTATCAAGCGGATAGAATATCTCTTTCCCCCTCTCAGCTATCTGACGCACCACTCAGCCTTATCGGGGCTCCTCAATCTCTCTCAAACTTTATTGGTCAGTTTGGTTCGTGACCTGACCCTCATGCCTTGATGGCCAGTACTGCCTAGTGTGGACGTGAGATGTAAAATATATAATCTCTGCCTGGCCAGGCTTGTGTGGTGCTGAAGCGTTTGGTTCATGTTTGGGCCAGGCAAAGCATCAACGTCCCATCAATCAGTCCATGCAGGAATTATTTAATGCTAATATCCATCCAGGCTGCTGTTAGCCTCGTGTCGGCACGACCAGGCACGACCAGGCATTCGAAATGGGTCGCCTGGGCCAGACTACTTGCAGTGTCTGGAGTCCAGCCAGGCTAATTAAAGTGCAAGGGAATCCAGGCAAGGCGGGCTTTCTTTTTCATAGGGTAGCAACCAAACAAGCGTGCATGAAATCCAGGCACAACCCCAGGCCATGCAAAAGATGCTCAGGACGCAAACCAAACTAACCTTATATGTCCCTGGTTCACACATACACATGTCTTGCTCGCGCTATACATATAGACCCATCCAACACTTTCCGCCCTTGTTCTCTCTCCATGTGACACGCAGCCCCCTAAGTACCATAATCCCTCACTCCATCATAGGCGCAAGCACTCCCCCCTCCTAAGTATGATTATCTCTCACTCGCCATCAGGAACACACATATTGTAACGCCCCGAGACCGATGCTCCAGTTGCCTCCCATTTATTTTAGTTGTTGCCGTGTGTTTATTGTGTGTGGCATTGTCATGATTGTTTTGCATATTTCTTTTCCCTATGATTGTTGCCATGATCATATTGAGTGCCTTGTCATATTTTCTTCTTACTTCATGATCATCATGGTTTACATTGCATTGTGCCTCTTGTCATTTATTGCATCATGATCATCATGTGGGTTGCATTCTTCATATTGGTGTATTGTTGGTGTGCTATCCATCTTCATCTTCCCCATCAAGTTTTCCACACAATTGCACAACCTATCCACTTCTTCCTTTATTTCAAATTCTGGCCTTCATGTCAAGTGACATTGTTCATGCTTCCATTAATGTTCATTTATTTCCTGATAATCTCACTCAATGCCCTTATACCTCTTTTTCAATCTGATCCCATTTGGAGTTGCTTTGGTTGGGTTCAAAAATGGCTCAAGTTTGAATTTAATTCAAACTTGGATTATGTTTCTACCTCTAAAAATGACCAACTCAATTTTATCAGATACTACATAATTCCTGTACTCTAGGGGTATATTCATTTCTTCCTCATACCTCTCGTTTTCCTCTGTGCTTTTTGCTCTTTTATTCCGTTTGAAGAAATAAAAGAAGGCAGAAGTAGTAGGAGCAGCAGCAACCCAGCAGCCGTAGCCCAGCTCACCTCCCACGCAGCCCACCTGGGCCAGCTCTGTTCACGACCACCTGCCCCGTTGCGTCACCGTCTCTGTTCCAGAGACAGAGCACTCTCGCTCGCGCCGTGAGCTTCCCGGACGCCGAGGTCGCACCGTCTTCTCCCCTTCTTTTAAGCCAGCAGCCACGCCCTAGGGTTTCCCCTTCTCCCTCTCGTTTTCCTTCGCCGCCGCCACCTAGGAGGGAAGCTCCTCCCCGCTCCATCTCCTCCCTGCAGCCACCATGGTCGGCTCAAGCAAGAGCTCAAAACCAGAGTAGGAGCATCGCCAGCCTCCCCTCCCTCGACCCCGAGCACCGCAAAACCTCCCCGAGTCCGTTCTGATGCTGATCCGAGCCCGAGGACGCCTTCCCCGACGTCCTCTTCGTCCTCTGCTTCGTCTTCTTCACGGATAGCAAGTCCACCGGAGTTCCTCGCCTCCTCTCCGTCTATATTCTGCGTCCCCGACTGCATCCTCATGTCACAGGTATACTAGGTATACCCAACTCCAACCCTGCTCTTTTCCATCGTGATTCAATCGCCAGAGTCGTCGCTTGATCCATGCCATCTTCGTGTTCTTGGTGCGCCTACGAGTTCTGAATTTTGTTGCGTAGTTGCAGTAGTCGTCGTGGTTCCTCGTGCTTCGCCCCGCTCCGGATCCTCTCTCTCGCACACGCCGCCTCGTCGTGCCACTCCCTGCTCGACCCTCTCTGTTCGCGCTCGCACACGCAAGACCGAAGCGATGCACGTGCAGCCACCGCGTCCGGAAGCTTGTCCCTCGCCGGACCTTGCCGGGACACGCGGTGCGTCGCGGCAAGTTTCTTGAGGTGCCGTGGCTGGCCTTCCCGGCAAGCTCCTCTTGCCGGGGTCTTGTCTCCTCATCTTGGATACTTTGTTCTTGAATGGCTTCCCGGCAAGCTCCTCTTGCCGGGGTCTTGTCTCCTCATCTTGGATACTTTGTTCTTGAATGGCTTCCCGGCAAGCTCCTCTTGCCGGGGTCTTGTTTTTTGAAGAGCCACAGAGGGTCTTGGCATTGACCTGGCGGGCCCTGCCGCGGGGTGCTGCAACTGCCCGTGCACAAGTTCGGGATACTAGGGTACCCCTACTCTAGTACACCGACAGGAGCCCCCGGGCCTGGGCCACACACGGTGCCGAGCGCTGTTGGGCCAGGCCCAAAATAGGGCACGGGCACACGCGGCCTGGTCGTGCCGTTTCCTACTCTGCATCCACCGCGCCCTCCCTGAACGGCACGCGTTGATTGCGGCATCGTGGGAGAGATCATGGGGTACTCTTTATTCTGACAATGTGTAACATCCGTCCCCTCCCTCTTTATAAGCAGAGGGGACAGAAGCAGTTACCCACCCTCGTCATTTTGCCGTTGCCTTCTCAGAAATCTCCGCCGCTCCCCTCCGCTTCTAAAGCCAAAAGAGAGCAGTGCTCCGCCCCCGTCGCTGCCGCCACCACTTGCGCCGTCGATTTCCCCCACCGGCTCCGCCATGGCTCCGAAGGCCGCGAAGGGGAAGGCCGCGAAGACCGCGGCTGCGAAGGCCGTGAAGTCGACCGAAGCGCAGCGGCTCGAGGCGCTGCGGAAGGAGCGAGCTACCTTCTCCCCTGAGCTCTCCGCAAAGGATCTGAGGGATTGGTACTACCTCTTCTGGGCGACGGAGACGCGTGCGCATCCGCGCACGAAGGTACTTTCCGCCATCACCTCGCAAGAAGCTCCGGTTGGCGGGTACCCTTTCTTTGCTGTTTTCTTCTACTGTAGGCTCTGCCCGCCCTTCTCTGATTTCTTCTGCGATGTCATGAACACTTATGGCCCCACCTCCTTGACTTCACCCCCAACGCCGTCTTGACCATGGCAGTTTTCGCCCATCTATGCGAAAACTTTGTCGGAATCCACCCCAACGTAGCCCTCTTCCGCCACTTTTTTATGCCTCGCGTCGAGAGAGGAGAGACTCTTGCCGGAGGGATCGCCTGGATCTCGCGGGCCGGCAAGAAGGAGACCTATCTGGAGGGGGAACTCCGCAGCAAATGGGATGAGTGGAGAGCAGATTGGTGCTGGGTTGTAGAGGAGAACCCGCAGCCATTCACCGCCCTGCGCCAGGCCCCAGCAGTGAGTGGCAATGACTGGAGCGCTCTGTCCGTGGACGACGACAAGCTGAAGATGGCCACCACCCGGATCCTGCGTCTTAGACTTGCCGGGCTGACCGTAGGAGTTGTAGGCGCAGATTACCTTCGCCGCCGCATTGCCACCCTGCAGGCGAGGGGGAGACCGGCCTGGGAATTCGGAGGCCCGGAAGATATCATGAGGTTGTGCCCGGACCTCAACTACAATTTCACCGTCCTGGAGCTGGACGGGATTCTCAAGGAGACATTCAAGCACGACCCGCAGCACCCTGAGTGGTTCAGGTTGCCGGCCGGCGTTGTCCCTCTATGCAACAACTCCTCGCGCGACCGCATTTGTGCGATGATGCCACTGTGCGATTCACACGGGATCATCCCCTCTTGGCAAGAACCTGCCGACGAGGTCGTGCAGCAGTTCTTCGACGGCCTAGTGGAAGTGGCAGTCAACGCTGACGAGAAGAAGCTCCTCACCCACGACACCACCGACCAAGAGATGGAACGCATCGCCACCAGGGCGGAAGAGGCAGCGGCAGCCGCAGCCATGGGTGAGTTCGGGTTCACAGTAGAGGAGGCAGACGCAGCGCTGGCGACGAGCCTTGCCGAATGGGAGTGGCCTGAAGACGAAGAAGAGCTCGCCGCGCCTGACGCCGAATCAAGCGAGCCCGCCGAGGGTGCAAGCGGCCCGCCATCTCCGAGAAGCTTGCCGTGAGCGCAGCCCCCAGCGCATCCGAGAAGGCGCCTCCGCAGGACCGGGGACGCAGCAGGGCGGCAAGCGGGCCAACAACCGCAGCGCCGTGCGACGCGCTCCGCCGCGGCAAGCACGGTTGTCGCGGGAGAGCCTCCCGCCTTGGCAGCAACTGGATCAGGGTCATCTCAGGCTGCCGCCGCAGTCCCGGCCAAGCGGGCAAGGGATCCCACTCCTCCACCTCGTCGCGCCGGGGGTGGGCCGAACTTCGACCTCTCCGCGCTCAGCTCCGACAAGGAGGAAGAAGAAGAGTAAGATTCCCTTGTTATTCTTGTAGTTCTTTAACTTGCTATTCTTGTCTTGCATCTGATCTGATCCACCCTGGACTCTTCCTTTTCAGGACTCTAGCCCAGAGGGCGGCGAAGAGGGCCAAGGCTCCGATGGTTACCATCGAGTACGAGCCTACTCCGACAACGGGAGGCGCACCCGAGGTCACCTTGCCGGATCCGGCCACTACTCCGCAGAGCAGCCCCCAGCGCAGCCCCCAGCGTAAGTACTTGGTCTACTTTCTGGTTCTGGGTGCGCGTGGTTGCTCTTTTCGTTTGTTGACATCTGATCGCTGGTTTGTTTGTGCAGGAGCAGAACAGCTTCATCAGGAGGGCGTGGTGGTCACCTCCGATTCGTCGTCTGCTTCGACTACGCCGCCAAGGGCGGACTCTCCGGCAAGGAAGCGTTCCCCGGCAAGGGAACAATCTCCGGAAAGAGAGGAGTCTCCGGCAAGGGAGGAATCTCCGGCAAGGGGCGGCACCAGTGAGCCTCCGGTGGGGGAGCCCATGGTTACGGAACCCAGTGCAGGTAACTCCTTGCTTGAAATTTCTCTTGTGTTCTTCTGTCGATTTTTCTTCTCGAGTGCTTGTTTGATTTCTCCTTCTTCTCTGGTCGTCAGATCCACCCTCCACTGATCCAATGGAGACCGAGGCGGGCGGCGAGGAGAACACGTGCGGCAGTACTGACGATGCCGCGGCCACCGGAGAAGGAGCCGGCGCTGACGTGCCCGCCGGCAAAGAGGCCGCCAAGGCTGCTGGCGAGGGAGCCGGCGAGGGATCTGGTGATCGTACTGACGGCCCTGAGGCCGCAGGAGCGCCAGGCGCTGCACCGACCGCCGATCCCTCCGCCGCTGCTACAGCGCCAGACTCCGAGGAGTCCCAGCCCGGCGGCTATCTGAAGGCTGGCGAGGGTATCTTCATTAAGCTCCCCTGGGCGTCAAGCTCCAGGGCGCCGGTGGAAGGAGAAGCTCTAGACGGGGAAGTGCTCGCCTCCGCAGGTTGTCGGTCGTCGACGTGCGGGGAATCAGTGACAAGCGTGAGGAGGAACGGTTGCTGCAGAGGCTGCTGGCGCTCTACCGCGCCCGCCAAGCCAAGTTGGAGTCCCGGGAGGCACTCGTTGCGAAGGCGAGCGTGGACATAGAGAAGCGCACGGAGGAGCTCCGGGGTCTTCACCAGGAAACTCTCCGGGCTTTGGCGGAGGAGCGGGAGCAGCTTGCAGAGGAGAGGAAGGCCTTCCTCCTCGAGAAGGCCGAAGCCGAAGAGCAGCAGCGGCTCACCGGCGAGACGCTGTACGCGCGAGAAGGTGAGCTGGCTCAACGGAAGGTGAACCTCGACAGCCACGAGGAGGAGCTCGCAGCGCGCGAACAGGCACTTGGCGGAACACTCCAAGAAGCAAGGGATGCGGTGGCGGCTGCCGAGACCGCCAAGAAAGAGTTGGAGGTAAGGGTAGCGCAGCTGGAGGCAGATCTGAAGGCGGGCGGCGAAGAGATCGCCGCGCTCAAGCAGGAGCGCGAGAAGGATGCGCTTGCCCACAGTGATCTGCAGGTCCAACTTGCCGAGAAGGGCAAGGAGCTGAGCACTGCCAAGGACTCCAACGCCGATCTGGAGCTGAAGTTGTCCACCTTGACGGAGACGCTGGGCGCCGCCAAGAAACGGGAGGCAGACTTGAAGAAGGACATCAAGGCCAACGAGGCGCTGCTGACGAAGGCCGCCGAAACCCAGAATCTCCTCCGAGATACTGTGGAGCTCTGGACGAAGGGCCTCGTAAATATTGCTGCAGTTATCGAAGAGGATCTGGCGCAGTTGGGAGCGGAAGGCTTCGGGTGTCCCTCCGGTGAGAACCTCCAACCCAGCGTCAAGCTCACTCTGTTCTTCAAGGGCGTGGCGACGGCCCTCCAGCAGCTCCGGGAAAGGATCCCAAAACAGCTGGCCGACGAGTCACGCTCGATTTGTGCCGGAGTTCTGGAGAAGGTGCTAGTGAAGGTGCCCTTCCGCAACCCAGGCCTCAACCTCACCAACGTCCTCAGGAGGCTGCCGGCGGACGCTGATCTCGACGCACTTAAGGCCCTCGTCGCACCCATTGTGAACAGGGTGAACGAGGTCAAAAGGGTTGACGGCGATCGCATAGATTAGGCCGTCTATTTCCTGCTTTGCTTGTCGCTGCCAGTCATGCCATAGGAACACTTGTTAGGGGCGCGACAAGCCACTTTTGTAATATAACTCTATCTTAGGTAATATTTGCTATGTTACTTCCTTTACTCGACTGTTGGCTTTGTATGTTTCTGCCCTACGCTTTCTAGGTAAACTTGCCGGTGCAGGCACCCTTGCCGCGAGCGCCGAGTGCGGAACTTCAGCAGCCTGCTGGCGGGGTCGCTACCGACAAGCAACCTTGTCGCAACTAGCCGCAGCTCACTTAAGTTGTTGAGCGGACTCGAAACAAAGTAAGGGCGCGACCAGCTGCGAGTTGGTTCCTTCGCGCACAGGTTTTCCATACAAAGCGCGGTCGTTCAAGGAAAATAACTTAAAATTTTAAAAATTGATCGCTCAAACTTTGGCAACTTAGCTTTTCTGTCGTTTGCTTCCCGGCAAGGCGAAACTTTCTTGAACAGCCCGGTCCACACCATTATCTTCTCCTCCCCCCTCCGGTAAACCTTGTGGGCGAGGGAACCTTCTTCCTTTTGAGAAAGAGAAAGAAAAAGAAAATAATGATATGGAGCCTTACGGCTCGTTATCGCTTACCGGAGGCTGATGCTGCACAAAGTGTCAGATGATACATGCGAAAAAAAAGAAAGCATGAAATCGACAAGATGCGCGAAGCACATGAGCTTTATTTATGCACGGGATCTGCGCCCGGCTTTGTACAAAGGATTACATGCAACAGCGGCAGGACTTGTACAAAAGGTGGTTGCCGGAAAAGCTTCCGGCAACCGCGCCCTATGGGTAAAACTTACGAACATGTTCAATGTTCCAGGAGTTGCTCACCGGAATGCCATCTTCGGTCTCAAGGCGGACTGCGCCGGGCCTAGTGACTCGTTTCACCCGATAAGGGCCTTGCCACTTCGGCGTCAACTTGTTGGAATTCTTGGCGGATTGAACACGCCGAAGAACAAGGTCGCCTTCCTCGAAGCTTCTGGCTTTAACTTTGCGGCTATGGTAGCGACGCAAAGCTTGCTGGTAGCGAGCGGCTTGTACAGCAGCCTGAAGACGGTCTTCCTCAAGGAGCAGCGCGTCATCTTGTCGCAGCTGCTCTTGCTCGAGCTCATCATAAGCGAGCACTCGAGGCGACCCATAAACGAGTTCCGTGGGGAGAACTGCCTCTGCTCCGTATACTAGAGCGAAAGGTGTCTGGCCAGTGGCTCGATTTGGCGTCGTCCTGATCGACCAAAGAACCACCGGCAGCTCCTCGATCCAGTTTCTTCCGCACTTGTGCAGCCTGTCGAAAGTTCTGGTCTTGAGGCCCCGCAGCACTTCAGCATTTGCCCTCTCCGCTTGACCGTTGCTTCTCGGATGAGCAACAGAAGCGAAGGAGACCTTGGCGCCAAGATCTTGGACGTACTGCATGAAGGTGCGGCTCGTGAGTTGTGTGCCGTTGTCGGTGATGATCCTGTTAGGAACCCCGAAACGGCAAACAATCGACCTGAAGAACTTGACTACTGACTGTGCTGTCACCTTCCTCACTGGTTCCACTTCCGGCCACTTTGTGAACTTGTCGATTGCAACGTACAAGAACTCAAAGCCCCCGACAGCTTGGGGGAAGGGGCCGAGGATGTCGAGCCCCCAGACCGAAAATGTCCAGGATAAAGGGATCGTCTGGAGAGCTTGAGCTGGCTAGTGTATCTGCTTGGAATAGAACTGGCACGCTTCACACTTGGTTACTTGTGCAGTTGCATCCTGGAGGGCCGTCGGCCAGAAGAAACCTTGCCGGAACGCTTTGCCGGCAAGTGCTCTTGCACCAATGTGGTGACCACATATGCCTCCATGTATCTCCACCAACAGCTGTTGTCCATCTTCCCGGCAAATGCACTTAAATTTCACACCATTGAGTCTTATTCTGTACAGTGTGCTGTCGACAAACTTGTACATACTTGACTGCCGGGCTACTCTTTCCGCTTCTTCTTGCTCTTCGGGAAGGTCTCCTGTCTGAAGGAAATGGATAATCTGCTGCGCCCATGCAGGAGCTTGCAGCTCGACAACAAGGACCAAAGGCACATCTGTTGCTGCGGGAACATTTGCTTCCACGGCAAGAACCTGGGGTTCAGCCGGAGCGTGATGCCCCCCGGCAAGCTTGCCGGAGCAAAAGTTGTCGGGAGCGTCTGCTTCAACGGAACAAACCATAAGGCTTGCCGGAACAGACTGCTCCTCAGCACTCTTGGTGTTGATCTTGGGGACCTTCTTGGCGGCGGCTTCGGGAAGCTCTGCCGGAAAGTAGTCGCCGGAAATCAACTTCCTCTTCTTGTTCTGTCCAGTCGATGGTGTCACGGATGGTTGAGTCAGCTTGAGCACAAAGATCCCTGGTTCCACAGGCAACTTTAGCGCAGCACACT
Organism: Triticum dicoccoides; assembly: GCF_002162155.2. Taxonomy (NCBI): domain Eukaryota; kingdom Viridiplantae; phylum Streptophyta; class Magnoliopsida; order Poales; family Poaceae; genus Triticum; species Triticum dicoccoides. The sequence continues at coordinate 194,473,200 of NC_041389.1, read as the reverse complement.
TTGACAGGCCATCAACAATATCATTCTGAGCTCGCGGAACATGCTCCATTTGCAGGCCGTCAAAGTGTTCTTCTAGCTTCCTCAGTTCATCAACGTATGCCTCCATCAACGAACTCTGGTAGTTCTTGTTTACTTGGCGGACGACAAGCTGCGAATCACCCCTTACAATGAGCTTCTTGATCCCAAGGTCGGCTGCGATCCTGAGACCGGCAAGCAAGCCTTCATACTTTGCAGTATTGTTTGTTTCTTGCTCCTTGGGAAAGTGCATCTGAACTACGTACTTGAGGTGCTCTCCGGTGGGTGCGATAAGCAGCACGCTAGCACCGGCGCCTTGCAGCGAGAAGGCACCATCAAAGTACATCAGCCACTCTTTGCTTGTCTCCTTGACGGGGATGCTTGTTTCTGGAATTTCTTCATCTGGGGTTGGCGTCCACTCTGCTATGAATTCTGCCAATGCTCTGCTTTGGATTGTTGAAGTGCTCTCAAACTTGAGACCAAAGCTTGACAGTTCCAGTGCCCACTCGACAATCCTGCCTGTTGCTTCTGGATTCTGCAGTATCCTCTTCAGTGGAAAGCGAGTGACTACTGTAATCTCGTGTGCCTGGAAGTAATGGCGCAGCTTTCTTGAGGCCATGAGAAGGCCGAAAAGCAATTTCTGCACACCAGAGTACCTCGATCTAGCCCCCTGCAGGAGGGAGCTGACAAAGTAAACTGGGCGCTGCACCACTTTTTTCTGCACCTCTTTGCATGCCTGCGTAGATCAATCTTTGTCGGGACCAGAGCTTGTCGGAGAAGCCCCCTGCTTGTCGGTGGATGCGCCTGCCGGGGTTGCTGGCTCATCATGTGCCTCCCTCTCCGCTACTAACGCAGCACTAACCACTTGATTGGTTGCCGCTAGATATAGCAGCAACTTCTCTTGTGGCTTAGGTGCGACAAGTATTGGAGTGGAGGACAGGTACCTCTTCAAGTCCTGCAGCGCAGCCTCCGCTTCCGGAGTCCATTTCATAGGACCTGCCTTTTTCAATATCTTGAAAAACGGCAGGGCGCGCTCAGCTGACTTAGAGATAAACCTGCTGAGAGCAGCCACGCAACCAGCAAGCCTTCACACATCCTTGACGCGCTTCGGTGCTTCGATCTGCTCAATGGCCTTGATCTTGTCGGGGTTGGCTTCAATCCCCCGCCGAGACACAAAGAACTCGAGAAGCTTGCCGGAAGGAACTCCAAACACGCACTTCTCGGGGTTGAGCTTGAGGTTGATCTTGCGCAGATTTGCAAAGGTTTCTTCTAAATCTTGGATTAGGGTAGCCTTGTCCTTGCTCTTGACCACTATATCATCCATGTAGGCTTCCACATTTCTGTGTATCTGGGGCTCAAAAGCGACATGTACTACCCTTGCAAATGTTGAACCAGCATTCTTCAATCCGAAGGGCATTCGCACAAAGCAGTATGTGCCACAAGGGGTGAAGAATGCGGTTTTCTCCTCATCCTCTTCCGCCATGAAGATTTGATGGTATCCTAAGTAGGCATCAAGAAATGAAAGCAAATCACATCCAGCCGTGGAGTCAACAATTTGGTCTACGCGCGGCAAGGGAAATGGATCTTTGGGACAAGATTTATTGACATCAGTGAAGTCTATACAAAGCCTCCATTTCCCGTTGGCCTTGCGCACAACTACAGGATTGGCCAACCACGTGGGATGGAGCACTCCTCTGACAAGGCCGGCTGCTTCCAATTTCCTGATCTCTTCTGCAATGAACTCTTGGCGCTCCACTGCTTGCTTCCTGACTTTCTGCTTGACGGGCCGTGCATGAGGACAAACGGCTAGGTGGTGCTCAATTACTTTCCTGGGAACACCAGGGATATCAGACGGTTGCCATGCAAACACGTCGACATTCGCCCGTAGGAAAGCAATGAGCGCGCTTTCCTATTTAGGGTCAAGCGTGGCACTGATGGTAAAGGTACCACCAGTGCCGTCCTCTTTGGCGGACACCTTCTTGGTCTCAGGTGGAGCTGCCATCGTCTTCTTGTACTTGCCGGTGGAGCTCGATGGTGCGTCCTCGACGGTAGCGCAACACTCTGAAGAGGTGGGCTTGCCGGAGTGGGCACCAGGGCTCTTGCCAGACTTGGTCTTCTTCTTCTTCCCCCCGGGAGCTTCAGCGGCAAGTGTGTTGCAATCAGCTGCGGCTGCTGCCTCCCGGTAGATCTTGTCGGCGCAGATAAGGGCATCCTTCTTGTCACCAAGGACAGAGATGACACTTATCGGGCCTGGCATCTTGAGCATGTTGTATGCGTAGTGAGAGGCTGCCATAAACTTGGCGAGTGCTGGACGGCCAAGGATCCCATTGTAGGGCAATGGAAAGTCGGCAACATCAAATGTGACCCTCTCAGTCCTGAAGTTCAGCTCGCTGCCAAATGTGACCGGCAGCGTGATCTTCCCCTTCGGCTTGCTCCTTCCCGGGTTGATTCCTTGGAATGTGCCGGTCTCTTCGAGCTCGCTGTCAGGGATCTGGAGATTCTGAAGGACCGCGGAGGAGATCAGATTCAAGCCGGCCCCGCCGTCAACTAGCATCTTCGTGACCTTGAGGTTGCGGATAGTTGGTGAAACCAACATCGGCAAGCACCCGACCGCAGTTATGCGATCAGGGTGATTCTCAATATCGAAGATGATAGGCGTGCTGGACCATTTCAGAGGCTTGCGTGACTCTACGGATAGCTCTGCTGCATTAACCTCCCGCATCCACTGCTTGAGTTGGCGGTGCGAAGTATGCAGAGAAGCACCACCGTCAACGCACAGGACCTCTGTGGCTTTCTGAAATTCCTGCTCGTCGGCCTCGTCATGATCCATGTCTTCGTCTTCGTCGTCGTCTTCATCCTTGTCGCGGCCGCGGGGAGGCCTATCTCCTTGCCGCTGCTTGGCCTTGCCGCGGCGTCCTCCCCGGCCGGGGCGTTTCTTGCCAGCTCCTCCAGCACCTGCCTGGGCCTTCTCCTTGTCGCGTCGCTCGTACTCAGCTTTTTGCAGCTCAACAAGCTGCTCGACCTTCTTGCAACTCTGGAGATCGTGGCCCTTGGTGCGGTGGATCTTGCAATACTGCTTGCCGGAGCCGTCCTGCTTGTCGGCGGCCGCCACAGGCTGGGCCTCCTTGCCGGAGCCACCATCCTTAACTTCCTTGGCGCCACCTCGCTCGACAGCTAGCACTTCCTTGCCCTTCCTCCTTCTGTTGTTCTGCCGCCGGCCTTTCTTTGCCGGGGTGGCATCCTCACTGTCAGATCCTCCTACCCCTGTATCCTCTCCCGGGAGCCTCCTCCCCTCTTCAGCATGTGTGCACTTGTCGGCCAGGGCATAAAGCTCGACGACGTCTCTGATCTTGCACATCGCCATCTCCTCCCTCATCCTGCGGTTTCGCATGTTCTGATGGAACGCGCTGATGACCGCGGCAGGGTGGACATCTGGGATGTTGTGCTGCACACGGCTGAATCTCTGGATGTACTTGTGCAGCGACTCTCCTTCCTTCTGGGCGAGCAGATGAAGGTCGCTCTCTTGGCCATGTGGCTTGTGGCCGCCTGTAAAGGCGCCGACAAACTGATGGCACAGATCTGCCCAAGAAGAAATGGAGTTGTCCGGCAAGTGCATGAGCCAGGACCTGACATTGGGCTTGATGTCAGGACCCCGACTCGATGTCACATCGATCTAGCCTGTAACACCTCACATCACTTTGCGGCCTCACGCATGGTATCCCCACGGGTGTCGACTTACCTTTGCCCGGGACCGTTTGCGCCTTTTGGCTCACGTATATGATAGTGTCGCTAGCATCCATATGATAAGGAGCCCGGGCTGACAAGACTAGTCGTAAACCCAAAGTGGCACAGACTTACAGGGACAGGCATCCATGACCCAGCTCCGAACGTGTCGGTCATCAGCGAGTGAATCCAGGCTGTAGCACTGGGCTAGCAGGACTCCAGTGAACCGGGCTGTAGCGGGCTAACAGGACTCCGGTATTCATCGCGTGACATTTCCCCGAAGGGACAGACACAGGAACGAAGAAGGACACATGCCGGCCAGCCTAAGTGTTCCTGAGCAGTAGCAAGCTACCATGGCTCGGTGGAAACACTAGGAGACATTTCCCCGTAAGAGAGGCTACTAAAGATAAACAACTAGATGGTCAGATCCCACACATGCCAAGCATTTCAACAACATACACACAATATGCTCGATATGTGCAAATACAACATGGCATCACAACATGACTCTATAACTCAAGTAATTTATTCAATAGGCTCCGAGGAGCGAGATATTACAAACAGGGGTCTCATGACCCAACACTCAGAGCATACAAATCAAAGCACAAGCGGAAGCTATCATGTCTGAGTACAGACATCTATAAATGAAAAAGGCTTAGAAGCCTGACTATCTATCAGATCCTGCCGAGGGCACAAGATCGTAGCTGAGGTAACAAGCTAAACGTCGAAGTCCAAGCGGAACTACTAGTGAGACTGAAGTCTCTCTGCAAAAACATAAAATAGGCAAACGTGAGTACAAATGTACCCAGCAAGACTTACATCAGAACTAACTACATATGCATCATTATCAACAAAGGGGATGGTGGGGTTTAACTGCAGCAAGCCAGCTTTGACTCGGTGCCTATCCTGAACTACGACTGCAATGTAACTCTTTGAAGTGGCGCACACGAGTCCACATGTTCACCATATCAATACACCACTATGGATCCACTCTCGTCTCCCTACGAGAATGCCATCCATAGCACTCACGCTTATCTTGCGTATTTTAGAGTATCCACTTTCACTTGTCTATGAACTGATATGAGCAACCCAGAAGTCCTTTACCCCGGACACGGCTATTCGAATAGATGATGTTAACCCTGCAGGGGTGTACTTCTTCATACATGTTTCCACCACTTAGTGTCTGCACACGACATGTGCTCGGCAGACTTCAAGCGAAAGCCGGCGTGGGTGTAGACCACGACCTACCTAAACACTCAAGTCTCTAGTCCAGGTTTATCGCCTATTCAGGTTCCATCCATGAGGAGATCCGGCCGGAGTTTCGCTCACAGCCCCAAACGATGTGAACAGGGTTCCGTGACACCAAACGGGCGCCCAGTATACCCGGCCACGTGCCTACCGCATCACAGCCCACCCCTACGGTTAGCGTTGTCCACGGCCTCCAGCATACTACAAACACCAGAAACTACTTGCAACTCCTGGACAGAGGACAAGGGTGAATAAGAAGTCGAGCGGGGTCATATTTCAGGGCCCAATGTATGGTAGTAGCTGAATCATGGATCACAAACACAGAACTCAGTTCCTGAGGACGGCTGCAATGAGACAACCCACCATGTACTCCTACATGGCCTCTCACCGCTACCTTTACCAAATTGTGTTCACACACTTAGCTCACACACAGTAGGACATGTTCACACACCTCTGATCCATCCCCGATGAATCAGACCTGACTCAACTCTAAGCAGTAGCAGGCATGACAAACAAGCATCAATGAGTAGGCACAACAAGGCTCAAACAACTCCTACTCATGCTAGTGGGTTTCATCTATTTACTGTGGCAATGACAGGTCATGCAAAGGATAAAGGGGTTCAGCTACCGCAGCAAGTAATAGATGAATCGGTGTTGTCCTAATGCATTAAAAGAGAGCAGGAGCGAGAGATTAGGATTGTATCGGAATGAACAAGGGGGTTTTGCTTGCCTGGCACTTCTGAAGATAACATTGAGTCTTCATCAGTGTCAACGATCACAACGTCGGAACATCGTCTACCGGAGGGAACAGATACCGGCAACAAGGAAGAAATACAATCGATGCAATGCACAATATGATGCATGCTCATGACATGGCAATATGAATGTGTTTTGAGCTAATGCAACTAGCAACAGATTAAATGAAGTTGGTTTGAATACAAGATTCAAATTCAAACTCCATATGTGATTATTCAAATGCCATTTAATTGATTTGTGCTAAACAGCAGCTATAAGTTGTTCTAACATGCATGAAAATGGTACAGATGGATTCCTTGAATTTTTCTGATAATTTTTCATATATAAATTATTTCATTTGGAGTTACGGCTGAATTTCTATGATTTTTAGAAGTTTAAGGCATATTCTGAAAATAAATAAATCATTTCTGACTTATTTAAAATCCCGGAAGCATATACTGTGTCAGCATGACGCCAGGGTGACATCAGCAGGTCAAAGGCGTCGACCAGGTCAAACCTGACCTGTGGGACCCATATGTCAGCGTCACAGTTAGTTAACAGGGGGTTATCTGCTTAATTAAAGGATTAGGGGGGTCGGGGCCCACTGGTCAGTGTTAGTGGCTAATTAGGTTTAGTTAATTTTTAACTAAAGTTAGCAGGGCCTGGCCCCACTAGTCAGCGACCCTGGGGGGTCAAACCCCAGGCCGATCAGGTCAAACCTGCCAGCGACTAACCGCCGGCGAGGTTCGAGACGGCGGCGATGCGCGGAATCGCAGCACAGGCCATGGTTCGAGGCGCGGATGGCACCGTTGGAACCCAGAGCCTCGTCCGCGTCGTCTGGTGCTAGTGGGGTTGCCGGAGACGACTCAGATCGACGGCGGCGTCCGCTTCCGCAGCGGCCGGAGTTCGGCGCGAACGGTGGCGATGCTACGGCGCACTAGAGGAGAAAACGAGGAGGGCTACGTGCTCCTGGGGGTTCACCGAGCACGGCTGCATGCTCGGTTGCAGCTCTTAGGCAACCCTAGCTACGGCGGCGACATGGCCGGCGGCGAAGAGCCCTCGGCTCCGACGGTTGTCGGTGTTAGAGGAAGAAAACGAGTCAGGGGAGAGGGGGAAACGACAGAGGAGCTCACGTGGATCCCGTAGAGGTGGACGGCGGGCTCGGGGAAGGCCGAACGGCGACGAATTTGACGACGGCGATCCTCGGTGGCCGAGGAGGGGAACAGCGAGGCTAGCGGCATCCAGGGGCTCTTCTGGTCGCGTGAGACGACGAGGAGGACGAGGGAGGACCGGCGGAGCTCGGGAGCGCGTCGGAGAGGAGAGGGGGTGGCGGTGGCCGCGAGGGAGCTCGTCGGTGGCGGCGGCTCCGTTCGGCGAGTGAGAGAGAGAGGAAGCAGAGGAGGGGGGAAAGAGTTCGGGAGAGTGAGGGAGTTCCAGGGGGGTGGCGTGGCACGCATGGAGGCGTCCGGGGTGTCGAGGTGGAGCGGCAAGCAGGAGGTGGCCGGGGCGTGCGCCAGCGTGCGTCGGCCACGCGCCTGTGCCTACTGGCGCGAGGAGGAAGGCGACAGGGGGAGAGTGGAGATGGGCTGGGCCGTGCTGGGCCAGGTGGGCTACCAGGTGAGCGCCAGGTAAGATCTTCTGCTCTCTCTCTCTCTTATTTCTATTTAATTCTGTTTTCTATTTTCTGTAGTTTGTTTTGATTTGATTTAAAATATCAAATCATTTTATAAAATCCCGGAAACAATTATGGGTGCTTTCTGAATTATTTCAGTGACCCTTAACAATTTCCAACATTTAGTTGAACATTTAAATTATTTATAGTATTTAAATGCCCATGGTCAAATACAATAGGATTTAATTCAAAAATCCAGAATGGCCTAGAAATATGTGCATCATTGATGGCAGGGGTTTTCACCTTTAACAAAAATAATGAACTTTTCTAAAGGGCATTCTGGGTTTATTGAAAATATTTTTATTTTGATCCTAATTGCATTTTATCTAGTTCTAGGGTTTGTCATCCCCATTTCAAGTTTCATGAATTTTAAACATGATGCATGAATGCCTTAATGCAACTAATGACAAGCAAATTCTAGGGCTGTGACAACTCACCCCCACTAAACAAAAATCTCGTCCCGAGATTCAAGCGTAGGGTAAGGTGAAGGGGGAACGCAAACTAGCACAATCTTCACGATCCAGTTGCACTTCAAATGGACGTTGATTCGTCCACCATCATTGTCTCGAAGTCTTGCTCTGAGAACTCCAGCTAACATGACAACGAGAGGAAAGGAAAGACCCTAAAAGAATGGTTCTTCTCGAAGGTCGAACAACTCAGGATTAACTCACGGAATGAGACATAGCAACATCTCTCGAGCTGAGAGGCGAAGCACACATCCATAGGAATGGAGTGAAGCAGATGACGAAGGTTCACTAGGTAGACCACAATTCCACACCTAAGAGGGTGGTGAACGGTTGTAAACGTAGCGAGGAGTTGAGTTTCCGTAATACCATAACGATGCACCTTAGGGAAGGTGACTCATAGAAATATCCCCTTAAGTGGCAAAAAGAATTACCTTTGATTCAGAGATCATTGAGACTCTTTAAACCAACCTAAGGCAATTCTCGACCGATCATTTGGAGGGGGGTCGGTAGAATGGCATACTCGGACTTGGATGATGTGGATTACCTTGTTGAAGACAACATAATGGATGAATTTGCTTATCACCGGAAATGGAAGAGACCCATGGTAGAATGGCACATTGGCGGTGCAAGCTGGGAACAAAATGAAAATGATGGGAATGATTCTGGTAACTGGGGAAGAACCCAACAATAGAGAGTGAATTCACTGTTGGAGTGGTTATAGCATAACCGAAGAGACTAGGAGCAATCCCGGTTAGTGTCGATGATAACACGTAGCGCTTGTGCATGCTCTCAAGAACTTGAGCATTTCCACAATCATCAAGATTCTACCAACATCCATGTCAAGGATCCTGGCAACACAACTTACTACCATGATGAATACCGGTGGAAGATGCGGATGCAAAGAAAGATAACACTTTCTCAGATTTCACCTTAGCGAGGCCAAGGGATCAAAATCTAGATGATCGACCGAGAGATATTTAGCACTCCGCTTTTAATGTTCTCCCTGATGTGATAGCATAATCCATTCATAGATATGGTTTGACATCTAGAACATCAGGTAAGGATCGGACTTCGGGAACACAAAAGAAATCCATAAGGAACATCTAAGGAGTAAATCCTACGAAGTCCTTATGGGGAGGTGGCCAACTTCTTCAATCAAGATACTACAATAATAGGTCTTCCGGCTGGGTGTGTTGGCCATGACATCCACTTTACCGGTTATCGAGGGACCAGTATTATAGTTCTTGGGAAATGTTCCAACCATTATATCTGCCTGAGATTCAGATCTGGTTGGTGTCAGGATATTCCAGACTCATCGAGTCTAGGAAGAAAAACGAAAGTTGGCAACACAAATCGACGAGATGACGTTGCGAGATTCTCGAGGAATGAACTACGATAGTCAGTTCCAAAACATGAGCTGGTTCTGCTACACATGTGTGAACACGCTGTCTCAGACAAACATGATCACATGGTAGTCTTACCATAAAAACACTACCGAGTTCTGGTAGGGAACCACCATTGAGGATATAGGAATCTTGTGCATGAACTAGTATTTGCACAGCAACTCCTTTTCCTTGAACAAATCAATCAGTGGCTTGGTGTGCTAGGGATACATATAGAATGAAGGTTGCAAATCTCCAAACCACAGAATACTTCGCACATGTGTATGACTGATTTGGGATGATTCCAAAGGAAACAAAACAATCTTCCTCGAATTCACGACGGCAACTTACATCAAATGCACATGAACTGGAGGAAGTCACTTCTTACATCCGAACATATGCTTCATGAACTAGCATGAAGAAATGCTTTCAAAAGTTTCCAACACTAGCTTAATGTTCAGCAAAATTATGGAGAAGACAAGGATGTTGTCAATGGGCTCAACAACAATTCATCTGGGTTTCCTTTTAAAAGGAATTCCATAGTTAAGTGAACACGGTGATAGCATTGGTCAGACCCAAAAATATAACGGTGTATGCTCGAGGATAAACCACGAGTAAGACAACATTAATAACATCGTTGGTTCTGACTTGATTGGATGATAGCCCATACTCCAATCAAAGGATTGATAAGACAATAGGTCCAGCAACTGATCACAGGGACCAATCGATGAAGATATCATCTTTCTTCAACACACACTACACAAGAATATCCCTTTGGAACGAACTAAGTCAGACAAGCTTTTATCTTCCAACTCTCCAAGTTGTTGTCTAGCTTAACCAACTAGCTCAGGGATATCTAACACCGATTCTTGGAGATAAGGTGGTTCATAAGAAACCAACTTGATCACGAGCTCAACATAACGGTCAGGTGACGACCTGGTGATACTTCCGAGAAAACATTCAGAAAATCACGAACCACCGGTATGTTACTAAGCTCGAGAACAATCTCGCTTTTGAGGGCAAGACGATATGATCAAATGAGTGAGGACTTGACAAGATCCTAACTCATCAATCGAAGGGTGCACCGAAATAAGGACTAGGTAGCACGATCAGTCTTAGAAGGATGATTCAAAAACCAACATGCTAAGAATGAAATTATTATCCTCTAACTACCAAGCAACGAGGTTGCTAGGAGTATTGATTTCACACATCACAATTCATTTGTCGGTATTCCGGTTGCATCAACACGAGGGCCGAGGAATGACTAATGATGGTGAGAAGTATCACTACGTCAAAATTCATGAGAGTTGGTGCAGTTCTCATGACAATTCTGACATAAAGGGGGTAATACTCCAAGGTAGAACAAAACCAAAAGCTGGATTGGCATTTGATCTGCGGAATACAACTACTTTGACCCAATCCTAGATATGGATGAGGTACTGGAGTTTGTTTCTCCAAGTCATTCAGGACAGAATGGCTTAACGGACCACAAGATTAAAAAGCATCGATGAACGAATGCACATATACTCTTGACTATCAATTGATAGACGAGGGTCAAAATACAACTACAGAGGGACAACTCAAAAGAACATATGATTTCCTAAGTTGCGGATGCATGGATTAGTATGTCAAGCAAAGCTCAACATGTTTCTTCCGGATAACCTATGCAGAAAGGTTGAACTGGCAGAGTCACAATTTATGAATGGAGATCTCCTCAAGTGTACTCTAATTGTGATCTTTTGATCCAATAAACATCTGCCCTAAGCGGTTCATAGTATTTGGAAGAAGGAAATACCACGGACATCGAGGACTATCGCAAAGTTACTAATAACCTAAGGGAGCTAGCAATTACTATCAACATGAAGTAAGTAGGGTGAATCTCGGTTCGAAAACCCAGAAGTGAAATGCCTACTAACTAAGTGGCATCACGGGATGCTTACGAGAACGATGGCCAGAATCTTCACACTGGGAACACAAAACATTGCTAGATTACTAGGTGACTCCCTAAAACACCTAGGGTCATAATAGTAGCTCCAACATATATGTCAAGGCAATAAAGTACCTCAACTCACTGATTTGTGTGATTAATCTGACCAAAGGCACATCGGAAACAGGAGGAAGGGATTTGCAATTGCATCCGACTATTTAGAAACCTGGGATGACTCGGACAGCATAACGGCTGTAAATGCTCAAAAGATTGGAGACATGCTACAAAAATGGTGGCATAGCCACTCAGAAGCACAATATCAAGGTTCCGAGATCAACAGTTAACATACAGAAGTCGTAGGAACTGAACTCAAGCTTAAATCCAACAATCTTATAAGTCTACGGATTAGTAACGCGTGATCCTGATAGAAAGAAGAGATGGCCTAGTTCCTTAACCCCGCAGGAAAGATAAGATGACTCAGATCAGAAGGGCATAAGGTATAAGGAGTAAAAGAGCCTTACGTTCCATCCCACAATCAATTCCCTTATATAACTAAAGAATTTCTAGACTCAACTTCGACCAGTTTGGCTTGGTAGTCCTACATGCAGTCAACCTCTGATACCAACGCTGTCAGGACCCCGACTCGATGTCACATCAATCTAGCCTGTAACACCTCACATCACTTTGCGGCCTCACGCACGGTATCCCCACGGGTGTCGCCTTACCTTTTCCCGGGACCGTTTGCGCCTTTTGGCTCACGTATATGATAGTGTCGCTAGCATCCATATGATAAGGAGCCCGGGCTGACATGACTAGTCGTAAACCCAAAGTGGCACAGACTTACAGGGACAGGCATCCATGACCCAGCTCTGAACGTGTCGGTCATCAGCGAGTGAATCCAGGCTGTAGCACTGGGCTAGCAGGACTCCGGTGAACCGGGCTGTAGCGGGCTAACAGGACTCCGGTATTCATCGCGTGACATTTCCCCGAAGGGACAGACACAGGAACGAAGAAGGACACATGCCGGCCAGCCTAAGTGTTCCGGAGCAGTAGCAAGCTACCATGGCTCGGTGGAAACACTAGGAGACATTTCCCCGTAAGAGAGGCTACTAAAGATAAACAACTAGATGGTCAGATCCCACACATGCCAAGCATTTCAACAACATACACACAATATGCTCGATATGTGCAAATACAACATGGCATCACAACATGACTCTATAACTCAAGTAATTTATTCAATAGGCTCCGAGGAGCGAGATATTACAAACAGGGGTCTCATGACCCAACACTCAGAGCATACAAATCAAAGCACAAGCGGAAGCTATCATGTCTGAGTACAGACATCTATAAATGAAAAAGGCTTAGAAGCCTGACTATCTATCAGATCCTGCCGAGGGCACAAGATCGTAGCTGAGGTAACAAGCTAAACGTCGAAGTCCAAGCGGAACTACTAGTGAGACTGAAGTCTCTCTGCAAAAACATAAAATAGGCAAACGTGAGTACAAATGTACCCAGCAAGACTTACATCAGAACTAACTACATATGCATCATTATCAACAAAGGGGATGGTGGGGTTTAACTGCAGCAAGCCAACTTTGACTCGGTGGCTATCCTGAACTACGACTGCAATGTAACTCTTTGAAGTGGCGCACACGAGTCCACATATTCACCATATCAATACACCACTATGGATCCACTCTCGTCTCCCTACGAGAACGCCATCCATAGCACCCACGCTTATCTTGCGTATTTTAGAGTATCCACTTTCACTTGTCTATGAACTGATATGAGCAACCCAGAAGTCCTTTACTGCGGACACGGCTATTCGAATAGATGATGTTAACCCTGCAGGGGTGTACTTCTTCATACATGTTTCCACCACTTAGCGTCTGCACACGACATGTGCTCGGCAGACTTCAAGCGAAAGCTGACGTGGGTGTAGACCACGACCTACCTAAACACTCAAGTCTCTAGTCCAGGTTTATCGCCTATTCGGGTTCCATCCATGAGGAGATCCGGCCGGAGTTTCGCTCACAGCCCCAAACGATGTGAACAGGGTTCCGTGACACCAAACGGGCGCCCGGTATACCCGGCCACGTGCCTACCGCATCACAGCCCACCCCTACGGTCAGCGCTGTCCACGGCCTCCAGCATACTACAAACACCAGAAACTACTTGCAACTCCTGGACAGAGGACAAGGGTGAATAAGAAGTCGAGCGGGGTCATATTTCAGGGCCCAATGTATGGTAGTAGCTGAATCATGGATCACAAACACAGAACTCAGTTCCTGAGGACTGCTGCAATGAGACAACCCACCATGTACTCCTACATGGCCTCTCACCGCTACCTTTACCAAATCGTGTTCACACACTTAGATCACACACAGTAGGACATGTTCACACACCTCTGATTCATCCCCGATGAATCAGACCTGACTCAACTCTAAGTAGTAGCAGGCATGACAAACAAGCATGAATGAGTAGGCACAACAGGGCTCAAACAACTCCTACTCATGCTAGTGGGTTTCATCTATTTACTGTGGCAATGACAGGTCATGCAAAGGATAAAGGGGTTCAGCTACCGCAGCAAGTAACAGATGAATCGGTGTTGTCCTAATGCATTAAAAGAGAGCAGGAGCAAGAGATTAGGATTGTATCGGAATGAACAAGGGGGTTTTGCTTGCCTGGCACTTCTGAAGATAACATTGAGTCTTCATCAGTGTCAACGATCACAACGTCGGAACATCGTCTACCGGGAGGGAACAGATACCGGCAACAAGGAAGAAATACAATCAATGCAATGCACAATATGATGCATGCTCATGACATGGCAATATGAATGTGTTTTGAGCTAATGCAACTAGCAACAGACTAAATGAAGTTGGTTTGAATACAAGATTCAAATTCAAACTCCATATGTGATTATTCAAATGCCATTTAATTGATTTGTGCTAAACAGCAGCTATAAGTTGTTCTAACATACATGAAAATGGTACAGATGGATTCCTTGAATTTTTCTGATAATTTTTCATATATAAATTATTTCATTTGGAGTTACAGCTGAATTTCTATGATTTTTAGAAGTTTAGGGCATATTCTGAAAATAAATAAATCATTTCTGACTTATTTAAAATCCCGGAAGCATATACTGCGTCAGCATGATGCCGGGGTGACGTCAGCAGGTCAAAGGCGTCGACAAGGTCAAACCTGACCTGTGGGACCCATATGTCAGCGTCACAGTTAGTTAACAGGGGGTTATCTGCTTAATTAAAGGATTAGGGGGGGTCGGGGCCCACTGGTCAGTGTTAGTGGCTAATTAGGTTTAGTTAATTTTTAACTAAAGTTAGCAGGGCCTGGCCCCACTAGTCAGCGACCCTGGGGGGTCAAACCCCAGGTCGATCAGGTCAAACCTGCCGGCGACTAACCGCCAGCGAGGTCTGAGACGGCGGCGATGCGCGGAATCGCAGCACAGGCCATGGTTCGAGGCGCGGATGGCACCGTTGGAACCCCGAGCCTCGTCCGCGTCATCTGGTGCTAGTGGGGTCGCCGGAGACGACTCAGATCGACGGCGGCGTCCGCTTCCGCGGCGGCCGGAGTTCGGCGCGAACGGTGGCGATGCTACGGTGCACTAGAGGAGAAAATGAGGAGGGCTACGTGCTCCTGGGGGTTCACCGAGCACGGCTGCGTGCTTGGTTGCAGCTCTTAGGCAACCGTGGCTACGGCGGCGACATGGCCGGCGGCGAAGAGCCCTCGGCTCCGATGGTTGTCAGTGTTAGAGGAAGAAAACGAGTCAGGGGAGAGGGGGAAACGACGGAGGAGCTCACGTGGATCCCGTAGAGGTGGACGGCGGGCTTGGGGAAGGCCGAACGGCGACGAATTTGACGACGGCGATCCTCGGTGGCCGAGGAGGGGAACAGCGAGGCTAGCGGCATCCAGGGGCTCTTCTGGTCGCGTGAGATGACGAGGAGGACGAGGGAGGACCGGCGGAGCTCGGGAGCGCGTCGGAGAGGAGAGGGGGTGGCGGTGGCCGCGAGGGAGCTCGTCGGTGGCGGTGGCTCCATTCGGCGAGTGAGAGAGAGAGGAAGCAGAGGAGGTGGGAAAGAGTTCGGGAGAGTGAGGGAGTTCCAGGGGGGTGGCGTGGCACGCATGGAGGCGTCCGGGGTGTCGAGGTGGAGCGGCAAGCAGGAGGTGGCCGGGGCGTGCGCCGGTGTGCGTCGGCCACGCGCCTGTGCCTACTGGCGCGAGGAGGAAGGCGACAGGGGGAGAGTGGAGATGGGCTGGGCCGTGCTGGGCCAGGTGGGCTACCAGGTGAGCGCCAGGTAAGATCTTCTGCTCTCTCTCTCTTATTTCTATTTAATTCTGTTTTCTATTTTCTGTAGTTTGTTTTGATTTGATTTAAAATATCAAATCATTTTATAAAATCCTGGAAACAATTATGGGTGCTTTCTGAATTATTTCAGTGACCCTTAACAATTTCCAACATTTATTTGAACATTTAAATTATTTATAGTATTTAAATGCCCAAGGTCAAATACAATAGGATTTAATTCAAAAATCCAGAATGGCCTAGAAATATGTGCATCATTGATGGCAGGGGTTTTCACCTTTAACAAAAATAATGAACTTTTCTAAAGGGCATTCTGGGTTTATTGAAAATATTTTTATTTTGATCCTAATTGCATTTTATCTAGTGCTAGGGTTTGTCATCCCCATTTCAAGTTTCATGAATTTTAAACATGATGCATGAATGCCTTAATGCAACTAATGACAAGCAAATTCTAGGGCTGTGACACTTGAGCACCAGCGGGAAGTAGTTGGCAAGGATCTTGTCGTCCCGTCCCCCGACAGCCTGCACCGTGATGGTGTAGATGCTGAGGAACTCCGACGGATGCGACTTGCCGTCGTACTTCTCTGGTATGTCTGGTTTGAAGTTTTTCTTGCTGGGCCACTGGACTTGCCGCAGCTCATGGGTGAACGCAGGGCAACCTACCGCGTACGGCAAGTCGCCTGGTTCCCCCGGCGCGCGCATGTCGACAAAGGGCCCAACGCGCTGGTCAGATTGACACCGCGCTTCTCTTTGGCGCTCGATGCGAGTACGAGCATCCTCTTGTTGCCGTTCGTGGAGAGCTTGGCGCTGGTCGCGACGAGCTCGTGGATCCGACGACGCGGTGGAGCCGCTGTCAGGGTGGATCCGGCGAGTTGGCGATCTTGGCCTTTTTGGCGGAGAGTGCATGGAAGTTGCACCTCCATCGTTCTTGTCGCCACCGGCAGTCTTGCCGCAGCAGCGAATTGCTTGGTTGCCGCGCAGTGTCGCCGTTGGCGAAGCCGATGAGACTCTGGATAGTGGCCCTCCACTCGTCGGTTTTGTCCGCCGTCGGAGGGTAATCTAGGAGTAGCTGGGCTCGCGCCAAGGCTTCCACCGGCGTGGTGGGCGGCAGAGGTGAGCGGTGCGAGGAGCGGGACATGCTCGGACTCCTAACCAAGTTAGAAGGAGCAGCGTCCCGTCCAGGCGACCGTACCTCGCTGGGGCCAGCATGCTGGCGTGCATGCTGGTCTTAAACGTCACGCGAACCACCAGCTTGATCTTGGGCATGCGGACGTATGGCGCTGCGAACGCCATGATGTTGCTTGTCCCGCATTTCCTGGGATGGGCGCGGTGCGCGTATGGACGCCGAGGTCTGCGCGGCCTTGTCCTTGGACTTGGCAGCGCTGTGGGCACCCTCGTCGGTGTCCATTCTTCCGCCGGCATCCACTCCACGGTCCGCCTGCTCCGGAGGCGGTGGAAGCGACGCAGACGGGGCTGTTGCCCCCGAAGCCTTCTTCTTCGGTGGCATGTTGACGAGGATGATGAAGACGATGAAGATCTAGCTCGTGCGCACTCCGGATCGGGTTCACACGAACTCGACGCCCCCTACCTGGCGCGCCAAAGATGTCGGGGAAACTGATCCACGAGCACCTATGGGGACCGAGCCCCTTTCGGTTCGGCAGAGGGCGGAGGCCGGACGAAGAGCGGATCGAGGCAGTACACACGAGCAGTTTACCCAGCTTCGGAGCTCTCCGGAGAGATAACACTCCTACTGCTGCTTGATTGTATTGGGTGTTCTTGCTCGGGAGCGAGATGAGCTACAAGACCGAGCGTGGGAGTGTGCTAGCTTCGAATGAGTCCAACCCCTTCTACGTTGCGCATGGGCCTCCTTTTATACGCTCAAGGGGTCACCAACAGGTGGCAACATAGGCTAGAGGGGTAAAAATGGAAAAAGAGTGCGGTAGGTACAGCTACCGCTACTGTGGACACAGTGTATCCTACCTAACTCTGATGGCAGGAGACAAGGGCATTGAATGCCCGTCTGAGTCGCTAAAACAGTGCAAAAAGTGACCATTAGGAGCGCCACCGTTCGCCACGATGGCCTCCTCTTCATCCGCGCTGGCCACCGCGTACCCCTGGCTGCACAGGCTCCCGCCATGCGTCCCTGAGAAAGCTTCAGGGCGACACGCGGGCGGATGCGCTGGAGCGCGGGCACAGAGTGGCAGCTGGCCCCCGGAAAGTACCTTGTCGGGGTCATCATCTTGTCGCGTCCGGAACCTTGTCGCTCGCCGGACCTTGCCGGGACGCGCGGTGCGTCGCGGCAAGTTTCTTGAGGTGCCGTGGCTGTCCTTCCCGGCAAGCTCCTCTTGCCGGGGTCTTGTCTCCTCATCTTGGATACTTTGTTCTTGAATGGCTTCCCGGCAAGCTCCTCTTGCCGGGGTCTTGTTTTCTGAAGAGCCACAGAGGGTCTTGGCGTTGACCTGGCGGGCCCTGCCGCGGGGTGCTGCAACTGCCCGTGCACAAGTTCGGGATACCAGGGTACCCCTACTCTAGTACACCGACACAAGTGAAGTTGAAGATTGCTCCATGGTGGACAGGATTATGTTGGGATATCACAATATCTCTTATTTAATTAATGCATCTATATACTTGGTAAAGGGTGGAAGACTCGGCCTTATGCCTGGTGTTTTGTTCCACTCTTGCCGCCCTAGTTTCCGTCATACCGGTGTTATATTCCCGGATTTTGCGTTCCTTACACGGTTGGGTGATTTATGGGACCCCCTTGACAGTTCGCTTTGAATAAAACTCCTCCAGCAAGGCCCAACCTTGGTTTTACCATTTGCCTCACCTAGCCCTTTTTCCCTTGGGTTTCCCGAGCCCGAAGGTCATCTTTATTTTACCCCCCCGGGCCAGTGCTCCTCCGAGTGTTGGTGCAAACTAGAGCACCGTGCGGGACCATTCCTTGGCAACTTGGATTTGTTGGTACCTGTACGCCTAGCTTATCCGGTGTGCCCTGAGAACGAGATATGTGCAGCTCCTCGGGATTTGTCGGCACAACGGGTGGTCTTGCTGGTCTTGTTTTACCATTGTCAAAATGTCTTATAAACCGGGATTCCGAGACTGATCGGGTCTTCCTGGGAGAAGGTATATCCTTCGTTGATCGTGAGAGCTTATCATGGGCTAAGTTGGGACACCCCTGTAGGGTATTAAACTTTCAAGAGTCATGCCCGCGGTTATGTGGCAGATGGGAATTTGTTAATGTCCGGTTGTAGATAACTTGACACCAGATCCGAATTAAAATGCATCAACCGTGTGTGTAGCTGTGATGGTCTCTTTTCGGCGGAGTCCGGGAAGTGAACACGGTTTTGGGTTATGTTTGACGTAAGTAGGAGTTCAGGATCACCTCTTGATCATTGATAGCTTCACGATCGTTCCTTTGCTTCTCATCTCGCTCTTATTTGCGTATGTTAGCCACCATATATGCTTAGTCGCTGCGGCAACCTCACCACTTTACCCCTTCCTTTCCCATTAAGCTTTGCTAGTCTTGATACCCATGGTAATGGGATTGCTGAGTCCTCGTGGCTCATAGATTACTACAACAACAGTTGCAGGTGCAGGTTTTTGCGATGATCATGACGTGAGCGCGAAGTTACTTGTTTTGGAGTTCTTCTTCTGCTTCTTCTTCGATCAGGGGATAGGTTCCAGGTCGGCAGCCTGGGCTAGCAGGGTGGATGTCGTTTGAGTTTCTGTTTGTGTTTCATCCATAGTCAGATGTTGCTCTTATGTATGATGATGTTGTATTCGTGTGGCATTGTATGCCTCTTGTATGTATCCCCATCTATTATGTAATGTTGATGTAATGATATCCACCTTGCAAAAGCGTATCAATATGTGGTTCTATCCTTGGTGGGACCTTCGAGTCTCTTTAGGATAGTATCGCATATTGGGTGTGACAAGTTGGTATCAGAGCCTCAACCGACCATAGGAGCCCCCTTGATTGTTGGCCGTTGTTGAGTCTAGAAGAAAACTATTTTGAGTCTTAGGATTATATATGTCGGAGAGTAGGATTCTTTTCACTCCTCAGCCCCCTTCGTCGCTCTGGTGAGGACTCTCGACGTAGATGTTTTGTCTTTCCTCTCCTCAATTTTTCACAATCTTTTTAGGATCACGCGTGTATCTTGGAATCGTTCCGATATTCTTGTGATGAGAGAATAGTTCTTGGTGCCTCCTAACATTTAGGGGTTGTGGCAGTGTCCCGAGGAGTTGAGCTCCGAGGTGTTGTCATCACAATTTTATCGTTGCAGTTCTAGAATACCTGAGTTTTGCCAACATCGAAAATCTCTTTTATGCAGTTGTTTGTGAGATAACCTCGACGCCACCCAGTACTGGGGAGTTCGGGAGTATTGCCATAGCTCGTATACCGGAGGCTTTTCAAAGGTTGAGGTACACGATTTCTGGAGTTTTTCTTGGTTATGTGTTGACGGATGGATACAGCTGGATGTAGGGATTTTTAGGTTGGGTGAAATATATTGCTTCCCCTGTATCCCCAACACCAGATTGCATAACCAGAAAGTTTTGGGAGTTCATAGGTGGGAATTCAAGTAGCTCCTAGGATATCTTTCAGACAGATGCATGATATGAGATTGGGTAAATCTCTATCATATGTATTTGTTCCGGCTTATTTCTGCAAGCCAATCTTTGTTTTGTTTTGAGTTGTGGTATTTGAGTTGCTTCAATGTCAAGTGTTGATTCCATACCTTTCAAGCGGTGTTCTCATATTTCTATGGGAGTACTAATCCTTTTGATCATCGAGATTTTCATGTCAATTCTTTCCAACCGGTGTGCTTCTCTTCAAGTGGATCCGATCATTTCAACATTTGTGAGATCAATTCTAAGTTTTCTCAACGGTATCCATTTCATGCATCCCCAAGTTGCCTTTGTTTTCCCGCCCTCCCACCCTTTTTTCTTCAAGGACTCAGATTTCTTAATCAAGTATCCTTATTATTGATGGGAAGTCTTTCCATTCTCTTTCGTCAATGTTCTTATCCGGTGATTACCCATGAATATGCTCAACAGTTTCAAGTTCACCATTCTTCATTCTCGTATTTTTTTTCTGGTGGATTTAACTCAAGCTTTCGGTGTTGATCATATCCCTTTCCTTGTTTCAAATGCAATCCCATGCCGATGCACCTCTTAATCTTTCACTTCTCGCTATTCATTTTTCCTGAAATGCTCAAGATATCTCATAAGATTCGTGTTTTCCATTCTTAATCTGTTCAAGCTATTTGGAGATTATTATCTCATTCAAGTCATTTAATTCAACTGGTGCAATCCCCCCTTTCAATCAATCGTTCAACGGTGTTTCCTTTTGAGTGGGCCCTAACCCATAGGTCTTTTCCCAGGATCTTACTTGACTCTTCTAATTACTCCGAAGCCATTCCTAATTCTTTTCGAGTTTGACGTAAGAATGAATTTCATCAGTTAGATGTCGTCTCGAAGATCGCTTTCATATCATTTTCATCTTTGGCTCAACCTTTCCTCTTTTAATCCTTCCAGAGTGCCTCGACAATTTGGTGGTGTTTCTCCTTGTCATTCTCGGATTTTGAAGGCCGAAGAAGAGTTCCTTTTAAATCCTTACCCGTTCTTCCAAAGATGTGTAGTTCAAGTTTGATGCCATCCTCTCATAATTGTTTTCGATCGTGGGAATTCTTTTCACCCACCCAGGGCATTTCATGAGTTGTTTCCATTTCTTTCCTCCAAAGGCCATCATGTCATAATTCTTCATTCTCAGCGTGTAGCTATCGTTCTCGAAATCTTATCGGTGAATCATTCAAATATCCTCTTATCAGTTCATGATCTCTTCGTTCTCAGGTTTCTACATCCCCTCAAGTATCTTCATTCGTTTTCCAATTCTTCCCGGTGAATTGTACCTTTGCTACTTTCATTTTCAATTCTTACGGTGGTTCGTTCAAGATTTCACTTCCTTCGTTATCATATCAATTCATTCGTTGTTCCTAAATCCCACTGGTGGTTCCATCAATACCTTCTCAAGTTTAGGCTATTCCCCCTTTAATATTTTTCAAGACTAATAAGTAGTATGCAAATCCATTGTTTCTCATCAATTTAAATTGGTGAAGGATACGCATAACGTAATTCTTATTATTGTTTCATCCAAGTAATCTAGTTTCTTCTTTCCATCATTGTTCATCATGTCACATTTCTCGGTTTGAGATGCTTCGTCTTTTTTCCTTTTCCGGAGTTCCAAGTTTTTTCGCATTATCTCATCACGAAGCTCCACCTAAATTTTTGCAAGGCTTTACCTTGTGTTTTCAACTTCTCTTCCTTTTTATCATCCTTTTATTATCGGAGTTCTTGATGGAGGCTCTACATGATGGTTCGTCAAGGATTCCTTTCATTCTCGATTTGTTCTTCAAGATTTCTCTTGAAGCTAAGATCTGCCAACCTATACTCAAAATTAAACATGGTTCTCAACACATGTTTTATTTTGAGGAGCTCAAGCATTCTTCATCTTGCATTCCAAAGTGCAATTCTTTCTACCTTATCTTTTGAGGTGGTGTTATGTCACTCTTGACAATTTCCTTCATGTTTCATGATTCATATGTTGTCAAGAATGAGGTATTTTAAATCCATAATTTTATCTTTGTTCAATAGATATTTTCGACCAATCAACTTCTTCGTTGGAGTTATCTTGTGTCAGATTTCACCTAAAGCTTATCCTTAAGGGTTATTGCTATTTGTGGTGATTATGCATGACCCAAGCTTGCTCTTTATCCTCTTGGTGGAAGAAGTTTTCATATCTTTGGTGCTCTCAATCAAATCAATGGTTTCCATTAGTGGCCGATTGTCACCTCATAGTCTTGAGATGTTTTCCATAAGCCCACTAAAAGCTTATTCTTTTCGTTGTTGGTTTTGCAACAACTCCGTTATAACCTTCTTGGAAGGGTGCTTTCCAAGCTCATTTGTGGCAGAAGTTGGCATTTTCTCCTACATTCTGTTATTCCAATGATCTATCTTCTATTCTTTCTTCCGGAGGCATTGTGATGTTGCTCTCTTCACCCATCACCTCGTTTTGTCAAGATCATGTTCTTTTCCTTACTTATCCGTTTAACCGGAGTGTTGTGTTCTCATTCAAGTTCTTTCATGTTATCAAGTTTTGCCTCTCTTTTCAACCTGAGTGCTGTCTGAAATCCTTCTTACCCATAGTGCCATTCTTTCAGTAGTTTCGGAGGCAGTGTGTTGTTGATTTCATCAAGTATCTTCCCATCTTCTCAAGTTCATGTTCTATTCCTTCCATGTTCAACTGGAGTGCTGCCCGAATTCTTCCTCTCTCATCTTGTTTTAACCGAAGTGGTTTCGAATTCTATCTTGTCCATTAAACTCTTGATTCATGTCTTTGCAACCTTCAAGTTCTCGTAATGTTCATTGTTCCTCTTTTTTAACGGATTGTTTGCAATCTCGTTCATCACTATTGTGCTCTTTCTTTTAATTGCTCAACCTCTCAAGGTTCATGGTTTCACTCGTTCGTCAAAGAAGCAACTTAATTTTACCTCCTCTCTTCCTCTTCCGTTCCTCTCCGGTGCCATCCTAGATCTCGGGACAAGATCTTTTGTTAGTGGAGGAGAGTTGTAACGCCCCGAGACCGATGCTCGAGTTGCCTCCCATTTATTTTAGTTGTTGCCGTGTGTTTATTGTGTGTGGCATTGTCATGATTGTTTTGCATGTTTGATCATATTGAGTGCCTTGTCATATTTGCTTCTTGCTTCATGATCATCATGGTTTACATTGCATTGTGCCTCTTGTCATTTATTGCATCATGATCATCATGTGGGTTGCATTCTTCATATTGGTGTATTGTTGGTGTGCTATCCATCTTAATTTTCCCCATCAACTTTTCCACACAATTGCACAACCTATCCACTTCTTCCTTTATTTCAAATTCTAGCCTTCATGTCAAGTGACATTGTTCATGCTTCCATTAATGTTCATTTATTTCCTGATAATCTCACTCAATGCCCTTATACCTCTTTTTCAATCTGATCCCATTTGGAGTTGCTTTGGTTGGGTTCAAAAATGGCTCAAGTTTGAATTTAATTCAAACTTGGATTATTTTTCTACCTCTAAAAATGTCCAACTCAATTTTATCAGATACTACATAATTCCTATACTCTAGGGGTATATTCATTTCTTCCTCATACCTCTCGTTTTCCTCTGTGCTTTTTGCTCTTTTATTCTGTTTGAAGAAATAAAAGAAGGCAGGAGCAGTAGGAGCAGCAGCAACCCAGCAGCCACAGCCCAGCTCACCTCCCATGCAGCCCACCTGGGCCAGCTCTGTTCACGGCCACCTGCCCCATTGCGTCGCCGTCTCTGTTCTAGAGACAGAGCACTCTCGCTCGCGCCGTGAGCTTCACGGACGCCGAGGTCACGCCGTCTTCTCCCCTTCTTTTAAGCCAGCAGCCACGCCCTAGGGTTTCCCCTTCTCCCTCTCGTTTTCCTTCGCCGCCGCCACCCAGGAGGGCAGCTCCTCCCTGCTCCATCTCCTCCCTGCAGCCACCATGGACGGCTCAAGCAAGAGCTCAAAACCAGAGTAGGAGCATCGCCAGCCTCCCCTCCCTCAACCCCGAGCACCGCAAAACCTCCCCGAGTCCGTTCTGACACCGATCCGAGCCCGAGGACGCCTTCCCCGACGTCCTCTTCGTCCTCTGTTTCGTCTTCTTCACGGACAGCAAGTCCACCGGAGTTCCTCGCCTCCTCTCCGTCTATATTCTGCGTCCCCAACCGCATCCTCATGTCACAGGTATACTAGGTATACCCAACTCCAACCCTGCTCTTTTCCATTGTGATTCGATCGCCGGAGTCGTCGCTAGATCCATGCCATCTTCGTGTTCTTGGTGCTCCAACGAGTTCTGAATTTTGTTGCATAGTTGCAGTAGTCGCCGTGGTTCCTCGCGCTCCGCCCCGCTCTGGATCCTCTCTCTCGCACACGCTGCCTCGTCGTGCCACTCCCTGCTCGACCCTCTCTGTTCGCGCTCGCACACGCAAGACCTAAGCGCTGCACGCGCAGCCGCCGCGGAACACCACCCGCGTGGTTTCGGTCGTCGTCTTCTCCATGTCCGAGACGGGCTCCTGCTCATGCCTGGACACCCGCACACATGCAGCATGCGACCCACGCTCCCACAGCTGCTCCGCTTGCACACCCTCAGGGACTTGTCCAGCCCCTGCCTAGCCGCTGTTCGTCGTGCCTCGCCGCACACCCGCACACGGCGTCATTATTCCAGCCGGAAACCATGGCTAGCCAGGCTTGGCCTCGCACAAGCAACCACACCCTCGCGTCATTGCTCCACCACAGGCACCATGTCACGTTTTCTCACCCCCGTCGGTCCTCTGCAACCACAGCAGGGGTTGCTGCTGGTTCCCGTTGCCGGCGAGTCCCCGTGCTCACGCTTCAGTTTGGTCCTGGTCGCGATGCGTATATGGTTATGTTCTGCCGATCTCCCTTTGCATCACGAACACGTAGCTAGTCCAGTGGCTAGCGCAGCCACTATCCATCTGAGAGGTCCTGGGTTCGATCCTAGGTTCTCCCGTTTTCTTTTTCCCTTGCTTCTCTGTTTTACATCAAGCACACACACCCACAGCCACTTGGGCCCGATCCCCACCTCTGGGCCGCTGCACTCTAGTGCTTCTGGCCCGTGCATATTATTTTTACCAGTCTGTGTATTTTAGCATTTTTCCAATGCATTCTTATTTACAGAAAATGCCCCTGTTTTGAATTGTTAATAACTAAATATGCATGCATCCAAATTAAACAAACTATATATGTAATATGCTTATAATTTTATCTAGTTTCACAATATGTTGTTTTCATCCATGTTCAAAATGTTTAAAATCTTGTTTGATTAAATTTGCTCAAATGCCATGTTAAAATGATTTATTTCATAACTGAATAATCGTAGCTCCAAATTTAATAAACTTTATATGTAAATGGGATGGAAAAATGAATAGATTAACTTGGTGCACTTTGTTTTACTGCTTAATAACATTAAAATATGATTTGGGGCAGAACAGTACCAAATTCGAAATATGGACATGAGGATTTTTTGGAATTGTTGTTTGTTGTTCCGGCCTCATTTAAACTTGCCTAAATAGTTAGTTTACTTATGCCTCACCTCTTGCCATGTTTAACAACAGTTAATATTGTTGAGTAGCTTATAACGAGATCAAACTAAATAATTGCATGTGGTGTTTTGTCAATATGCAACTCATTGCATATTGAGCTCCACTTAACTTGTAGTATTGTTTGTTGTACTTTGCCATGCCATGCCTCATTAAACCGGTCATGCATCATACTTGTTTGTGCATCATGCCATGTTTATGCTTGTGTGTTTACCATGTTGTTTGTTTCTTTCCGGTGTTGCTTCTTAGTTCCGGTAATGTTGCGATTGTGAGGATTCGTTCGACTACTCTCGTTCGTCTTCTTCATGGACTCGTTCTTCTTCCTAGCGGGATTTCAGGCAAGATGACCGCTACCTTGGATCTCACTACTATCATTGCTATGCTAGTTGCTTCGTTCTATCGATTTGCTGCGCTACCTATCGCTTGCTCTTCAAGCCTCCCAATTTCCATGTCAGCCCCTAACCTTTTCACCCTTCCTAGCAAACCGTTGCTTGGCTATGTTACCGCTTTGCTCAGCCCCTCTTATAGCATTGTTAGTTGCAGGTGAAGTTGATGATTGCTCCATGGTGGACAGGATTATGTTGGGATATCACAATATCTCTTATTTAATTAATGCATCTATATACTTGGTAAAGGGTGGAAGACTCGGCCTTATGCCTGGTGTTTTGTTCCACTCTTGCCGCCCTAGTTTCCATCATACCGGTGTTATGTTCCCGGATTTTGCTTTCCTTACGCGGTTGGGTGATTTATGGGACCCCCTTGACAGTTCACTTTGAATAAAACTCCTCCAGCAAGGCCCAACCTTGGTTTTACCATTTGCCTCACCTAGCCCTTTTTCCCTTGGGTTTCCGGAGCCCGAGGGTCATCTTTATTTTACCCCCCCCCCC
>NC_041389.1:194414852-194446153 GCF_002162155.2 Triticum dicoccoides | reverse complement strand
CATTCCTTGGCAACTTGGATTCGTCGGTACCTGTACGCTTAGCTTATCCGGTGTTCCCTAAGAACGAGATATGTGCAGCTCCTATCGGGATTTGTCGGCACAACGGGTGGTCTTGCTGGTCATGTTTTACCATTGTCGAAATGTCTTGTAAACCGGGATTCCGAGACTGATCGGGTCTTCCTGGGAGAAGGTATATCCTTCGTTGATCGCGAGAGCTTATC
The DNA here is from genome assembly GCF_002162155.2 of Triticum dicoccoides. Taxonomy (NCBI): domain Eukaryota; kingdom Viridiplantae; phylum Streptophyta; class Magnoliopsida; order Poales; family Poaceae; genus Triticum; species Triticum dicoccoides. Next base: position 194,445,932 of record NC_041389.1, on the reverse strand, counting down.
ATGGGCTAAGTTGGGACACCCCTGCAGGGTATTAAACTTTCGAGAGCCGTGCCCGCGGTTATGTGGCAGATGGGAATTTGTTAATGTCTGGTTGTAGATAACTTGACACCAGATCTGAATTAAAACGCATCAACCGTGTGTGTAGGTGTGATGGTCTCTTTTCGGCGGAGTCCGGGAAGTGAACACGGTTTTGGGTTATGTTTGACGTAAGTAGGAGTTCAGGATCACCTCTTGATCATTGATAGCTTCACGACCGTTCCTTTGCTTCTCTTCTCGCTCTTATTTGCGTATGTTAGCCACCATATATGCTTAGTCGCTGCGGCAACCTGACCACTTTACCCCTTCCTTTCCCATTAAGCTTTGATAGTCTTGATACCCATGGTAATGGGATTGCTGAGTCCTCGTGGATCACAGATTACTACAACAACAGTTGCAGGTGCAGGTTTTTGCGATGATCATGACGTGAGCGTGAAGTTACTTGTTTTGGAGTTCTTCTTCTGCTTCTTCTTCGATCAGGGGATAGGTTCCAGGTCGGCAGCCTGGGCTAGCAGGGTGGATGTCGTTTGAGTTTCTGTTTGTGTTTCATCCGTAGCCGGGTGTTGCTCTTATGTATGATGATGTTGTATTCGTGTGGCATTGTATGCCTCTTGTATGTATCCCCATCTATTATGTAATGTTGATGTAATGATATCCACCTTGCAAAAGCGTATCAATATGCGGTTCTATCCTTGGTGGGACCTTCGAGTCTCTTTAGGATAGTATCGCATATTGGGCGTGACACGTATTGTCTCCTTCCATCCATACGTCTATCTCGATATCTCTCGAGGCATCTTCTATCGCGCACACACCTTGTCACTCGATCTCCCACCCATGTAGTCCCATCACGATCTCCATGGGATCTCTCTATGACAAACATACACTCTTTCCTCCCCGTGTCTGCATTTTCTCCGTACGTCTCTCTCGACCTCTCTCCCTTGTTTGTCAGACCCCTCTTGGCCAGGTGCTAGGGGTCTTGCTCTCTCGGTTCCAAACAACCACACACTATCTCCTCACCTTGCCTCCGTTGTCGAAGATGCATGTGTGATATGTTTGCATAAGACACACACGCTTTATCTCTACTTTTATCATGTGTTGTCCATGTCTCTTTCACACACGCACAGATAGTTTTTTCACTCACTCTTTCTATTTCTCTCTCTCTCTCTCTCACCCTCTCTCTTGTTAGGGACTCTGTCACGTCCATAAGCATATGGATGTTTTGAAAAGTCATAACTCAGAAAAGTTTGACCAGGTATATGTGGAGAAAAACATTTACATCTGGAACAATCATTAGATTCATCACAACATGTACTTACTTCATACTATCATTTATCTTTGGTATTGTAGATATAAGTAATTTCTTTGCAAACTTAGTCAAAGTTTCAAAAGTTTTACTTTAAAAAAAATGTTGGAACTACATTACTCAAACTCTCTATACCAACGGATTATATGCTCACTGTGTCAGCATATAGCTCCGTATATTGTTTAGTTGACCGGTCAACAAGTCCACATGTTGCTTTGTCATCTCGTGTTCTGTATCTTCATGTGCTGGCCCATGTTGCAGTGGGTGAAAATAAGTAAACTAGAGGCCCATCTGACACGTTGTCGGTGTCAAAACCGGCGGATCTCGGGTAGGGGGTCCCGAACTGTGCGTCTAGGCGGATGGTAACAGGAGACAAGGGACACGATGTTTTTACCCAGGTTTGGGCCCTCTCGATGGAGGTAAAACCCTACTCCTGCTTGATTGATATTGATGATATGGGTAGTACAAGAGTGGATCTACCACGAGATCAAGGAGGCTAAACCCTAGAAGCTAGCCTATGGTATGATTGTTGTTCGTCCTATGGACTAAAACCCTCTGGTTTATATAGACACCAAAGAGGGCTAGGGTTACACAGAGTCAGTTACAATGGTAGGAGATCTACATATCCGTATTGCCAAGCTTGCCTTCCACGCCAAGGAAAGTCCCATCCAGACACGGGACGGAGTCTTCAATCTTGTATCTTCATAGTCTTGGAGTCTGGCCAATGATGACAGTTCGGCTATCCGGACACCCCCTAGTCCAGGACTCCCTCAGTAGCCCCCGAACCAGGCTTCAATGATGATGAGTCCGGCGCGTATATTGTCTTCGGCTTTGCAAGGCGGGTTCTCCTCCAAATTCCATGTGCTTGCCGAATAGTGTCCGGCTTCCTTATAAATGTTGTGCTCCTTGGCTTCCACGTCCAATAATGGCCCTCTTGCATGTGTCGTATGAATGCGAAAACCAGGGTATTTTTATGTTTTACCCCATAGCTGCGCGAATAAGCTGCCTATAAGAGGGGCAAGGATCTAGATCCGAATCACACCATCCTCCTTCCGCGAGTACTCATCGAAGCTCCTCTGACAAAAATCCACTCCATCATGGACAGTCGATGCGGCTCCTGCTCTCGCGCTCCCAGCCCTCAGCCAGGAGATTGGAGGAGATGTTCAGTCCCGCACAGCGAGCTAGTGACGCTCCAAGCAGAGGGATACCTTCCCCCAGCCTTCATGGTTCCGGTTCGAGCCAGACTGGCCACCTACAAGGGTGGAAAGCAGGCGGAGAGCATCCCTAATCCCTCTAAAGGAGAGCGGGTGTGCTTCGTCCCTTATCTAATAAGGGGGCTCGGATTTCCCGTACATCCGTTTCTCCGGGGGCTCCTGGAGTTCTATGGGCTCCAGCTTCACCACCTTACCCCTGTTTCCATCTTGCACATCACGGGTTTTGTAGCCCTTTGCGAGCTGTTCTTGGGCATCGAGGCCCATTTTGCGTTGTGGAAGAGATTGTTCTACCTCATACCCCGTTCTCACGAGGGGTCGATATATCAAGTGGGCGGAGCCGAAATATGGCGCATCGCCGGGACCGGATACCTATCCGGAACCCCTAAGAAGGCGTCCGAAGACTGGCCTTCGGAATGGTTTTATATGGAAGACGCCCCACTGCCGGAACCAGTTCGGATCTGCCTCCCGGAGTTCAGCAACGCTCCTCTGAAGAAACGCCTGAGTTGGCGCCCGCGGAGCCCTCAACGGGAGAATGATAGGGGCGTCCAATATCTGATGGGCCGGATAAGGTTACTGGCTCATTCCGGATTGACCATGATTGGAGTCATGGCCATGTGCATGATGCGAGGGGTGCAACCGCTCCAATATAGGGGCCACCCCATGTGGGATTTCAACAGGGAGGATGACGCCACCCGTCATGGCCGCAAGGGGCCAGGATCGGTTGCCGATCTGGTGAAGATCCTGTCCGGCTTGTACAAGGGGGAGAAAGAGGACTTCCTCCGCACGAGTCCATTGAATGGATTCTCCATGAACAACCCTCGGAGCTGGGTAAGCGGACGTTTATCTATCTGATCCATATTTCCAAAGTTAAGTGTCTTACTTTGTGATTTCGACGCAGGAACTGCGCCGGGACGTGGAGGGCATACATAGCCTGACTCCACAACCCGAGGATCCGGGACGATCCCTTGATCCGGCCTCCAAAGAGGATCCCGACAAAGAGGTGGAGCTGATCGATGGGGTGTTCCACCAACTTAGCATGGACAATGCTTTGGTCGCCATTACGGCCGACTACCCCGGTTTATCTCCGGCTTCCCAGGTAACTGTGACCGGAGTCCTAACATCATTACTTCATCCATGCTCATTTCTGACCACCGTATACCAATGGTGCCTTGCAGGAGGTGCCTTTAAGGCGGGAAGCCGAACCCGCGGAGGCTGACCAACAAGGGTCAGTACGGCCCAGCAGGCGGAAGAGGAGTGCGGCGCGAATCGAAACATCGCCGCAACGGTATGGCGCACCACCGTTTTTAAGGGAGAGATTCCTGGGAGGTATATTAACGCTCATGATTTTTCCAGGAGAAAGAGCGCTCGCCGGACTATGCCCGGAGAGGTTGCCAATCAAGCCTCCGCCAGCCAGGCTCCAACGCCTGGTCTGGAGGGGGAGGCGAACACAAGGCATGAGCCGGATGCTCCTCCAACGGAGGATGCCGACAGGCTGTCCGCCACCAGGTCTGAGGTGGAGAGCGCCATGAAGCACAGGCATCGTCGGACAGTTCTTCGTGACGCGTGTTTCTCCCCGGAGGCGTTGAATGCCTTTAATGCGGGAGACGCGCACCTCCGTGCCGCTCGAGATGGTTTAACCAGGGCCACGGAGCAGTATGTGAAAGACATACGGGTGAGAAATTTTAATTGTTATATATGCCAGTAGCCCCCAAGACTTAAAATAGTTAGAATAATTGATTTAAGGATCATTTGTTTATGCAGGATCTTACGGAGAAGAATGCCCACCTGTCCCAGGAGCTTCAAGAGTGCAAGGCCCAACTTGAGGCCGCACTAGCCGCCGCAGGGGGAGCCACAAAGACCCCCTCTGGTAATACATACTTCGAAAAGATAAATAGTTTATGAAGTGCGGCGTGTGCGTAAGTCTGACAATAATATTGCAGAGGGTGCCGGACTAGATCCGGACAAGCAACATCTGCTGCGCCAGCTGAAGGCCGGCGAGAAGGTGCTTATGAGGGTGCAGTAGGAGAGGAACAAACTCCAAGATGCCAACACCCAGCTGGGCGAAGAACTAAAAGTTGTTCGGGTCCAGCTGTCTGACTCCGTAAAGGAGAATCGGCGGCTTCGTCGCGGCATTTACAGTAAGTGCTTGAGCAAACTCTTTTGAAAAGAAGAGTTCGGCGAGGAAGTCGATTGACAGAAATGTGTCTGTAGGTGTGCTCACAGGTCATCCGGCGGAGGAAATGCCTGGTTCCATGGGTGACCTTCTTCCCGAGCTGCTGCAACTGCACGAACGTGTTCGGCAGGCGATGAGCGGCGTCGTTCAGGCCTTATGGCCGTCCGTCTCCCTACCCGAGGGTCTTGGAGGGCTTGCTGAGAAGCTTCAGGGAGTACGGCAGCGCTTCCGTCTGTGGAAGATATCGGCCTGCCGTCAAGGCACCAGGGAGGCCTGGGCCATGGTGAAGACGCGGTACACGAAGGCTGATCCAAACCACATGGCCGAGGTCGGACCTGTGGGGCCCGATGGGAAGGAGATCCCTGTGAGCCTAATGTACGGCCAAGTAGAGTTGGCCGCGAAATATTCCCAGCGGGACTATAAACTAGACAGCCTGTTAGATGGGATTGAAGAGGAGTACAATCAGTCAATTTGACGATGTAATTTAAAATGACATGTAAAATGCCTTCTAGCCGGATTGTAGATCGTTTGTCTTTGCGGACCTTTTCGCTTCAACCTCGGGACCCAACAGTCCGGAGTGTGTCCGAATACCCTCACGGTTATATAAAAACCGGGGCATGCATGGAGACCAGGCGTAGGGGTCATTAGTGCTTTATCAGACAAGTGCCCAACTAGTTATGTTATATTACATGGTTAGTAAGAAACATCTTCAGGGAGAATAGTTCCGTTAGGGGTTCCTTTCCCTGGGAGGCATGCCCTAAAGTGCATGTCCGGACTACGAAAAGAGCAGAAAAGCATCTGGGGGCAGATAAATAAATAAGTAAGAAATCATCTTTCAAGTCACCGACCGAATATTCCCTTAAGAACGCTAGCTTTTGGCTTCACCCAGTCTGAGGTACACATCCGGCTAACCCGGCAGTAACAATCGCAGAGGTGCTCCCTTTACCTCCTAGCCAAACAATCGGGAACGTAGGGGTAAGCACAGGAGCCAGGCAGCCCAGCTTGGCCAAAACTTAAGTCATATCGATGCATATAATGGTGAATAAAAGGTACATGCGGAAGTTTGACACATGTGGTGGGCATGAAGCCCGTATTAATAAGCTTCTATTAAAGAAGCCCCCAGGTATAATGAGTGCGAGTAGCACGTCAAGTGTGTGCGAACAATGCGCAGATCAGCCCTCAAAGGCTTTACAAAAAAGGGAGGAAAAAAGAGAGAAACAGAAGACAGCTAAAGTATAAAATGTGGACGGAGGAAGGAGACAAACTCTGAGTCCGGCGCTAAGCGTAGAATCTTCGGATACGGGCTGCGTTCCATGGGTTCGGCTCGAGTCGATTGTCCGATGCATTTCGTAGACGGTATGCTCCGCCGGTCAGGACTTGGTCGATGATGAAGGGACCTTCCCATTTGGGCTTGAGTTTGTCCTTTTTCTTGTCCGGCAGGTGTAGAACTAGTTCGCAAATATTGTAAGTTTTGGCTCGTACTTCTCTGCTTTGATATCTTCGAGCCTGCTGCTGATAGAATGCGGAACGAGCTTTTGCCACGTCGGGCTCCTCTTCTAAGGCATCCAAACTGTCCTACCGATCTAACTCGGCCTCTCTTTCCTCGTACATGCGCACGTGAGGTGAGTCATGAATTATATCGCGGGGCAAAACTGCCTCTGTGCCGTATACCATAAAAAATGGTGTGAATCCGGTAGTGCGGTTTGGCGTGGTCCGCAGCCCCCAGAGTACGGAGTCGAGCTCCTCCACCCAGTGCGTGTTAGATTCCGTGAGGGACCGCACTAACCTGGGTTTGATGCCGCTCATGATTAGACCATTTGCTCGTTCGACTTGACCGTTAGTTTGAGGGTGACAGACTGAAGCGTAGTCGAGCTTGATGCCCATATTTTTGCACCAGAGTTTAACCTCGTCGACCGTGAAGTTCGTGCCGTTATCGGTGATGATGCTGTGGGGGACGCCATAACGGTGTACTACCCCAGATATAAAGTCTATCACAGGTCCGGATTCGGCCATTTTAACTGGCTTGGCCTCTATCCATTTGGTGAATTTGTCCACCATGACCAATAGGTATTTTTGCTTCTGGGTTCCCCATTTAAGGGGTCCAACCATGTCAAGCCCCCAGACCGCGAACGGCCAGGTGATGGGTATAGTTTTGAGGGCGGTGGGTGGCATGTGGCTTTGATTAGCAAAGAGCTGGCAACCGACGCGTCGTTGGACTAAACACTGAGCATCTGCCCAGGCCGTAGGCCAATAAAATCCTGTACGGAAGGCCTTGCCTACAAGGGCCCGGGCTGCGGCGTGGTGCCCGCCGAGTCCGGCGTGAATTTCAGCCAGAAGATTTTGCCCTTCTTCTTCGGAGATGAACCTTTGAAGGACTCCGGTAGTGCTTTTCTTATAAAGCTCTCCCTCATGGACCTTGTAGGCTTTAGATCACCGTACTATGCAGCGGGCCTCGTTTTGGTCTTCGGGAAGTTCCTGCCTAATTAAGTAGGCTAGGAATGGTTCTGTCCACGGGGCAATGACTGCCATTATTTCGTGGGCTGAAGGTGTTATTTCATTGGCTGAGCCACCGATTGTGTCAGAATGGTCAGCATTGGGCGGTGCGGTTGGTTCCGGTTTGTTGTTTCCGGACTCCTCTTCCCATAGTACAGATGGCTTAAAAAGCCTCTCCAGGAAGATGTTTGGAGGGACTGCGTCGCGCTTTGCACCAATGCGTGCCAACATGTCGGCCGCCTGGTTATTATCCCGGGCTACATGGTGGAATTCGAGTCCTTCGAACCGAGCTGACATTTTTACGACGGCGTTACGGTAGGCTGCCATTTTCGGATCCTTGGCGTCAAAGTCTCCATTTACTTGGGATATTGCGAGGTTTGAATCCCCGTGGACCTCTAGGCGTTGAATGCCCATGGAGATTGCCATCCGGAGACCATGTAAAAGGGCCTCGTATTCTGCTGCATTGTTGGAGTCCGGGTACATTATCTGGAGTACGTATTGGACCGTGTCTCTGGTTGGGGACGTCAAGACGACCCCAGCCCCCAAGCCGGCCAACATTTTAGAGCCGTCGAAATGCATGATCCAATTGGAGTATGCGCCGTACTCTTTAGGGAGTTCGGCTTCGGTCCATTCAGCGATGAAGTCGGCCAAACCTTGCGACTTTATAGCTCGCCGTGGTTTGTAGGTTATGTCGAATGGTAAGAGCTCAATGGCCCATTTTGCAATCCTGCCCGTCGCGTCGCGGTTGTTTATAATGTCATTGAGAGGTACTTCGGAGGCCACTGTTATCGAACACTCTTGAAAGTAGTGTCGCAGCTTCCGGGATGCCATGAACACCGCGTACGCTATCTTTTGATAATGTGGATACCGGGACTTGCATGGAGTTAAGACAGTGGATACGTAGTACACTGGTTTTTGAAGAGGGAATTTGTGTCCTTCTGTTTCTCGTTCGACGACGAGCACTGCGCTTACAACTTGATGTGTTGCCGCGATATATAATAACATTGGTTTTCCCAAGTTGGGCGCGGCCAGGACCGGATTTGTTTCCAATATGGCCTTTATTTCTTCGAGTCCGGCCGTGGCAGCATCCGTCCATTCGAAGTGTTCGGTGCGCCGGAGGAGGCGATAGAGGGGCAATGCCTTTTCTCCCAAGAGGGAGATGAAGCGGCTTAGAGCCGCCACACATCCAGTCAATTTTTGTATTTGTTTGAGGTCTTTTGGGATATCCAACTATGACAGAGCTCGGATCTTGGCTGGGTTTGCTTCAATTCCTCTACCGGATACAATGAAGCCCAAGAGCTTTCTGGCTGGTACACCGAAAACGCATTTTTTCGGGTTGAGCTTAATGTCATATGCTCAGAGGTTGTCGAATGTGAGCCTCAAATCGTCTACTAGAGTTTCGATGTGTTTGGTCTTGACGACCACATCGTCTACGTATGCCTCCACTGTTTTGCCGATCTGGGTTGCCAGACATGTCTGAATCATGCGCTGATATGTTGCGCCGGCGTTCTTGAGCCCGAAGGGCATTGTGTTGAAGAAGAATGGTCCATATGGAGTAATGAATGCCGTTGCGGCTTGGTCTGTCTCCGCCATCTTGATTTGATGGTATCCGGAGTATGCGTCGAGGAAGCATAATGAATCGTGCCCTGTGGTAGCATCGATGATTTGATCGATGCGGGGAAGGGGGAAAGGATCCTTTGGACAAGCCTTGTTAAGGTCTTTAAAATCGACACACAGGCGCCAGGATTTGTCCTTTTTTGGTACCATTACCAGGTTCGCTAGCCAGTCCGGATGTTTTATGTCTCTGATGAATCTGGCTTCTAATAGTTTGGCTAGCTCCTCTCCCATTGCTTGTCTTTTGGGTTCGGAAAATCGCCGAAGAGCCTGTTTGACTGGCTTGAATACTTTTAGGATGTTTAGGCTGTGCTCTGCCAGCCTGCGTGGGATTCCTGGCATATCTGAAGGGTGCCAGGCAAAGATGTCCCAATTTTCCCGAAGGAATTCTCGTAGTGCGGCGTCTACATTAGGGTTTAATTGTGCCCCAATGGAGGCCGTCTTTGTGCGGTCCGTTGGATGGACTTGGAATTTGACTATTTCGTCCGCTGGTTTAAAATAGGTGGACTTGGATCTCTTATCGAGTATCACATCGTCCATGTTCACCGTGGAGCGCAGCGCAGTGAGTTCCTCTGCCGCTAGGGCTTCGGATAGTGCCTCTAGGGCTAGTGCGGCTGTCTTGTTTTCGGCGCGGAGCGCTATGTCTGGATCACTGACAAGAGTGATGATTCCATTGGGCCCTGGCATTTTAAGCTTCATGTACCCATAATGGGGTATAGCTTGAAAAATTGTGAATGCCTCTCGCCCTAATAAAGCGTGATATCCGCTGCTGAACGGGGCCACTTGGAACGTGACCTCCTCGGACCTGTAATTGTCCGGCGAGCCGAACACCACATCTAGTGTAATTTTTCCTGTGCAGCGTGCTTCCTGACTAGGGATTAGTCCTCTAAAGGTTGTGCTGCTTCGCTCAATGCGGCTCCAGTCTATTTCCATTTTTCGAAGGGTTTCCTCGTAGATGAGGTTTAATCCGCTGCCGCCATCCATGAGTACCTTCGTAAGACGAAAGCCGTCCACTATTGGACTGAGGACCAATGCGGCTGGTGCTCGGGCTGTTCGGAATTTAGGTTCGTCGCCGGCATTGAAGGTCATAGCCGTGTCGCTCCATGGATTTGTTGTTGCTACTTGGTAGACTTCGGCGAGGCTGCGGATTGTTCATTTCCGCATATTATTTGAAGCGAAAGTCTCGAAGACTGTTAATACCGTACTGGTACTGTTGGGCTGGTTCTCCGGGGCTAGAAGCTCTTCGCCACTTTTGGCCACCTACCGTAGTATCCCACATGCTCGAAGGCTATGTGTTGGAGTGGCGCCCTCTGTACTATGGATTTTACAGGGTCCGCTGAGCCATCCCTCCAGTATGGTTCCGTGCCCTTTAGGGGGTTTTTGCTTTTTGGTTTTTGTCCTAAGTGCCTGAGCATGATGCACCCTTTTATTTCGGACTAGGGTTGTGTTCGGAGCCGGATTGTCCCAAAACTTAGTTTCGGTTTTCCAGGCACTCTCCATCGCACAGTACTTTCGTACTATGGACGCCAGGTCGGCGAAGCGTGTGATTTCACGACGACTTATGGAGTTCATGATTCCCTTGTCCGTGCAATTATTGCAGAAAATTGAGATTGTGCTTTCCTCACGGCAGTCCTTTATCCTGTCCATAACCAGGAGGAATCTGGCCCAGTAATGATGTACTGTTTTAGCGGGCTCTTGCAGGATTTGAGATAGATCGCTTGTGTTTGGGTGGGCAGGTGGAATTAAGTTCAGAACCCCGCCCAATCTGAGGCTCAAGGGCCAAAAAGTTTCTGAATTCGGAAGCTTGGATTGCTGGATGTTGTCCAACGAATCTGGTCCGCTGCCTGACTTTAGGTTCAGCACTTGATTGACGTCCGTCCCTCCGCGCGAATCCGGCATGGAGGGATCAGGAATCCTGACATAACTGGTCTTTAATATAGAAGAAGAGTCGCCGCGTTGTTCCTCTACCACAACAACGTGGTGGGTAGCCTGGGGAGAGTTAATTTCTCTCAGATTGGTTTTAAGCCCAATCTGATCGTAGTCTGTAGCGACTCCCAGGGCGGCGATGCGATCCAAGAGCTCGTTTACAGAGGAGAGCTCCATCGGATCTAGCTGCTCAGCAAATTCCGAGTTGACGTGAAGATCGCTTTTGATGACCCGAGAGGTCATTGTCGGAGCGGCGGCCGAACAGGCGGTCATAAAGAAACCACCTAGCCGGATAGTTTGGCCGGTGGCCAAAGCTCCCTTGGCAATAGCGCCGTCTTTAAAGACGGGAAGAGGCATCCTTCCTGATTGCGACGGCACAGAGGAACTCTCAATGAAAGCACCAATGTCGGTGTCAAAACCGGCGGATCTCGGGTAGGGGGTCCCTAACTGTGCGTCTAGGCGGATGGTAACAGGAGACAAGGGACACGATGTTTTTACCCAGGTTCGGGCCCTCTCGATGGAGGTAAAACCCTACTCCTGCTTGATTGATATTGATGATATGGGTAGTACAAGAGTGGATCTACCACGAGATCAAGGAGGCTAAACCCTAGAAGCTAGCCTATGGTATGATTGTTGTTCGTCCTATGGACTAAAACCCTCCGGTTTATATAGACACCGGAGAGGGCTAGGGTTACACAGAGTCGGTTACAATGGTAGGAGATCTACATATCCGTATTGCCAAGCTTGCCTTCCACGCCAAGGAAAGTCCCATCCGGACACGGGACGAAGTCTTCAATCTTGTATCTTCATAGTCTTGGAGTCCGGCCAATGATGATAGTTCGGCTATCCGGACACCCCCTAGTCCAGGACTCCCTCACACGCGTGAAGTAAACAAAGTTGAAACCACTCGGGGTAGCACCCCACACGCTAGTAAATTGAGGGCGCATTGAGGACACACTTCTTGCGCGTGAAGGACGCACTCGCGCATAATTCACCACTGCGCGGCGGCATGCATAGAAGGACGCACTCGCGCACACCCAGCACACAACACACACCAGCACACGTGTACACTGGCGAGGCTGCCGGTTGAGATGGATGGCAAGGCAGCCAACAAGCGGAGGCAGCTCGAGCCAAAACCGCATCCGGCGAGCCTGGACTGCATCAGCAGCCTCCCCGATGACATGCTGCTCATCATCATTGGCCTCCTCCCCACCAAATCTGTCGTGCGGACCGCCCTGCCCTCCCAGCAGTGGCGCCCGCTCTTGCGCCGTGTCCCCCTCAACCTCACCGTCGATAGCTGCCTCTGCGACGAGGATTGCAAACGCATGGCCGCAGTCTCCAAGATCCTTTCGTCGCACCCTGGGCCAGCCAGACGCCTTGACATCCGCATGTTCAGTACCAACTGCAAGGCCCAACCCAAGTTCGACGAGTGGTTCTTATCCCCCGCCCTAGATCAGCTCGAGGAGCTCAGCTTTGAAGCTGGACAATGTCGCTCTCTGCCGCCGTCCACGCTCCGCCTCACGCCAACGCTGCACCGCACCAGCTTCAGCTCCTGCTACTTCCCTAGATTAATGTCGCGCCCGCCCTTCTTCTCCCTTAACTCAAGCAGCTCGACCTCTTCGACGTTGTCATCTTGAAGAAGGCTATGGAGCACCTTCTCTGCAACTGTACTGTGCTCGAGTACCTTCGTCTTGAGCAGATCCACGGGTTCATTAGCCTCCACATCGCCTCGACGAATCTCCGATGGATTTATGTGTCTTGTTGACCCCGCAACAAGACATCAATTGGGAAGAGATCACTACAGCTGTTCCACGTTATGGTCATTGAGAATGCGCCTTTCCTTGAGAGATTGCTTGTATCGGATCTAGAAGGTCCACCAAAAATCAGGGTCATTGACGCGCCGAAATTGACAGCGTTGGTGTACTCGTCTGCCAAATTCTCCGAACTCTTTATTGGATCCGTAAACGTTCAGGTACATCACTCATCTTCTTAGTCTTCTTGAAACTCACATTTTTAAATTTCTTCTTGATGTATTTACGACCGTCTTCCAGAAAATGATTCCCACAAGCTTGACCCAGGCCATGCGCACAGTGAAGATCTTGGCACTAAAATCTATCGGCCCCAATCTGGATCAAGTTGTTGGATTCCTTACTTGCTTTCTGTGCACGGAGAACCTACTCATCAAGGTGAAACTTCTTTCCTATTTGTAAATGGTAATCACAATGTAGCTCAATTTTTTAGTAATTTTCCCAAATTACGAGGACAAGTGTAGTGTTCAAAACTGCATCTACGCACTGCACCGAAAGAAATGTTTTTAGTATTTTTTCTCATGTGATCACCTGCATCGTTTTATGCTGTACTACTATAGTAGCCTAGGCTAGTAAAAGTGGAAAGTAACTTATACTACTCTAGTAACTCTATGGTTACCCTATGAGCAAGTACTACCTTCGTCCTGGTTTACTCTTCCGATTTTGTAGTATCAAAATTTGACCATAGATTTAACTAACAAAATGTTAATGCATGTCACTAAGAACTATATCGTTGGATTCGTATTTGAACATAATTTCAAATGGTGTAATTTTTAGTGACATGCATTGGCATTTTCTTAGGTAAATCTATGGTCAAAATTTTATACTAAATACGAGGTAGTATTCCCTCCGTCCCAAAATTCTTGTCTTACATTTGTTTAGATACAGATGTATCTAACACTAAAATGTAACTAGATACATCCGTATTTAGACAAATTTAAGACAATATTTTTGGGAGGAGGGAGTACAAAAGTGGGCTATGTAGGCCAAAACATGTGCCAAATTCACTTGTGATGCATTTGGCATCGATGCCCCTCCATTGCTCACCTGGTGCTCCAATCTGGATCACCTACTTTGCTCCGGTGCCAAATTAACTCACGCAAAAAAAAAACACTGCGTGGGAGAGAGAGAGGATTGAGGCAATAAAAAAACACTTGTTTGGGAGAGTGAGAGGCTACTGTAGTTGGTTTGATTGATTTGTTTGTACATGTGGGTCTGTGTGCACAACGGTGCCAACTCTCTCACATCGCGAGAGCGGTGCCAAAATCTTTTGATTTGACATCGATGTGTATTATGTGGCATACTTTTAAGAAATATGGCATCGGCCACATAGTGGAAGGCAACAAATGCCCAAGCTCTTCACGTGCTCCTAGTTAAATGAGAGGAAACAGAAAGAGAGAGAGAGAGAGAGAGAGAGAGAGAGAGAGAGAGAGAGATAGAGATAGAGTGAAAAAATATCACTAGCCAGCCAACCCTATCATATGAGCCAATGATATTGGTACCTCTTGACGACACGGCAATCTTATACAGCCAGCTGCTCTAATATGTTCTCTTCTTTTGCAGATAAAAAAGACCCGAAAGTGAAAAATGTGCTGCACTATAACAATCTCATCGAATGCCTTGATCTCCATCTTACAGAAATTGATTTGATTGACTACCGAGGCAGCACATCTGAGATTAAATTGGCCAGGTTTTTTGTTCTGGACGCAAGTGCGCTCAAGGTAATGAGGTTTGGCGTTCTCTGGCGCAACAATGAATGGCGTGCTGATCACCGCAAGCATCTAAGCCTAAATGAAAAAGTCTCCGCAGAAGCTGAATTTGTTTTTGAATCATCAAGTGGCCAGAGACTCGAAAACTTATTTGCCCATTAGTGACTTGTCAGGGCGGTGGATTTTAGTTTGTACGATAATGCTGCATCCACCGAAAGTAACGGAAGTTCTTAGTAAACCTCCTAGTAATTCCCTCTTCGTAGCTGCAGCATTACTCCTAACATTTGTAATATGAGTTTGAAACTTGTAATATTGCCGTGTCCTATTCCTGCATTTTCAAAACCCTGCGAATCAAACAAGTCCTGAGTTGGTGATGATGTTGTGCCTCCTTTCTTTCACCAATAGCCGTCGGATCTCGATATGACGCATACAAACCAAACTTCTCCATTTTTGCAAAAAGATGCCCGCACTTGTTCCCTATTTACAAACAACTCCTTATCTCTCACAATCAGCCTTATCTCCTCCCCACCACATCTAGAAGGCCATGGAAAAATCAGGCGTGATGGCCGCTGCCGTCCACCCCCAATCTTGGTGTTTCGTGCAATGCATGGGCATCTGCGCACGGGAAATTATGTCGAACATGGCTAGTTGTAAGCAGGCTAGCTCTACTGCCATGATGATAGTGACTGTAGAAGGTGAGGCTGACTATGGTATGCCGAACATGGCGCCTATACTTAGGTGTCATCTTCGGTGCTGTCAGATATCGGGTTCCGGCAAAACCCTTAAGGTTCGAACACTGGGGTGCACACGAAGATCTTCTCCCTACCGAAACACACCCCTAGCCTCGCCGGGATATCTCAGCTAGATCGATGAACAACACAAGAGTCACAAGATTTATACAGGTTCGGGCCACCGTTGTGGTGTAATACTCTACTCCCGTGTGTGGTGGTGGATTTCCTCTTGGTCTGATGGTGAACAGTAAGGGGAAGAACAGCCTCGCGAGGAGAGGTGTTCTTGTCGTGGTATGATGCTCTGCTTTGGAAGGATCTCCTCTCTTCTACTGTGGTGGCTAGCTCTATTTCTAGAGGCCATAGTCCTCTTCCCAAATATTGAGCGGGAAGGGATCCAACAATGCCATTTTGAAGGGGGACAACTAGTACAAGATATCCTGACTAAAGGTGGTCTTCTCCTGCCAAAGGTGCCGGTGATGACGCCGTCTTGGGCTCCATGATGACCTCCGTCCTGCCGTTCAGCTAGTCTTGGTCTTGTTGCACTGATATGGAAACCATTGCATGATGCCCCGGTACTCCGTGCCTGCGCTTACCCCCTTTGCACCATAGAGGAAACAAGGACACTGCGTGTGTTGGCCCCCGCCTAGTCTTGATCATCATGGTTTGCATCACAAGGACCTCGCGAGGTACCCCTTGCCTTGATCTCTCCACCTCCTTGCGAGCCTCCCTGGTGAGGCCACTCCTGAGGAGGCCTTGTGTCGTCCGCCCCATGAGGCTTGGCCCCTCGCGAGGGTCTTGAGTTCACAAGGACCTCACGAGGTACCCCATGCCTTGATCTCTCCGCCTCCTTGCGAGCCTGCCTGGTGAGGCCACTCCTGAGGAGGCCTTGTGTCGTCCACCCCACGAGGCTTGGCCCCTCGCGAGGGTCTTAAGTGTTTGGTTGATGAAGACGGGCCGTACTGGGCCACTGATTAAGCCACGTAGCAGGCCGCGGGCAGGCAAGTCTGGGGACCCCCGTTCCCAGAACATCGATAGTAGCCCCCGTGCCCAAGGCGCGCTCGGACTTGGCTTAGCAGCAAATCCAAAGGGCAAGGGCGGAGCGCCGCGGGCCCCAACAGCTTGCGGCCTTGGTCGACGCGTGGCGACTGATTGGACGTGGGCATCTCCACTTCCCCATGCTGCCTCGGTAACTGCCCGATTTGACGAGTCCCTGCTGCATGCAAAAAGAGCCATCATTACCTGCGATCATGGAGGTTGACGGTTGGCCTCCCCTGGGCTATAAATGAGGAGGGGCGATAGCCCCGGTTTCCCATCTCCTCTTGCTCCGCCTGCTTCTTCTCCCTCCTTGCTCCTGTTGCTTGCAGTGCCCCCATGGCGCCTGTGAAAAGGTTTTCGGCCGTGGAGAAGGGGAAGGCTCGCCAGCAAGGGCCTGGCTCTCCTCCGCCCAAGCGCGGCCGCGGTCATCCTCGCAAGCATCTCGCGACACCTGCCGTGGTTTCCCGTGGTCGCGGTGGTGGCCCTTCACGCGGTGGTGGCCGCCCATGTCGAGGTAGCCCAGTTGGTGGAGGAAGGCGTGTCGTCGCTACATGGCCTCCTCGGTCGCGCTTCCATTTGGCGGAGGTGCTGCCGGAGTTTGTTGTGTGGTCGGATAACCCGGCCGGCAACTGGCTTCAGCTCCCTCGTTCCTTCGTTGGCAAACTGCTGGCCGCTGGCCCAGGCGGACTCTGGTTGCACGCGGATGGCTGCTGCAACAAGGCCTCCGGGGTCGCGGTGGAGATCTCCGTCGCCGGCAACATTGCCCTGGCCCGGGGCTGGCAGACGTTTGCCCGCGCATGTGGCTTGGGCAGGCGGTGCACCCTCCACTTCAAGTATGATGGTGATGCGACCCTCTACGTCAAGGTGTTCGTAGAAGATGGCCGCCGTGTTGGGTGCTGTCCTGAAGACGATGATGGCGACGAGGTGCTCGGCCTTGGTGATTGTCGTGACGAGGGAGAAGGCGAACCCGCTCCCGGCGGCGAGCGCAGCTCATTGAGCTTCGGCGGCTCCTCCTTTGGTGGCAGCTCCTCCAGCGGTGGTTGCGATCATCCACCACGTCGCCGCGCCCACTTTGAGGGCGGCAGCAGGTCGTCCCGTCGCCGCCCTCCGGTGAAGCGCGAGGCGGAGTCTGACTGAGCTTAGGAGGATGATGCAGATTCCTCCTCACGAGCTGTCGCAAGGTGCATGCTGCTTTTATTTTGCTTTCCTCCTTTTCCAACATCGAGAGAGAGAAGTATGGGGCCCCATGGGGGCGTGCAACAGACTATGATTCCCTAATTATCATACTGCATTTATCATCCCTGTGCTGCATTATGGTGTCGTTGTTATGCGTCTGCGCGTAGGAACAACTTAGCTTGGGGCGTTTGGAGTAGTTTCTGCCTCGCGAGGTGCCTGCTTTAGGCCTCGCCGGGTGCCTTAAGAGTTGCAAAAAATCTGTTTGGGAGAATCATTTCCGAACCTTGGTCGCGAGGGTTTCCAGCCATGGCCCGGTGCTTGGTATCGCGATGCCCGAGGGGCATGTACTGGGAGTGGTGCTCCCGCTGCGAACTTGAACGAGAGAGCCTCGCGAGAATTAGGAGAGGAAGGGCTCACGAGGGCACCCGCGCAGCCCCCTCGCAAGGTTTGTGAGAGAGAGAACGAGTGAGACAAAAGAGCTGAAAACAGATGACAGGGGCAAAAGACGACGGGCAGAACCAGCAAATAACATCAGAAGCAACTTCACTCAAGGTTCAAACAAAGAAAAGCGAGCCAACTGCAGAAAGCAAATAAAGAGTCGCGTCCGGCACCTAGTCTAGTCTTGGACGTCTTCTCACCAACGCGGAGCTAAGTGCTACCACTGGGCGTGGGCGGGAGCCCCCGAGGCTCAAGGGCGGCACTCCGGAGACTCCGGGGCGTGTACAGCCCCAACTCATTATTACGTGAGAGTGTCACGGGCGGCGAGCTTCACAAGCACTAGGCCTTCTTCACAGGAACTGGGCCTTTCTTCAGGCGGCGAGCTTCATAGGCACCGGGCCTCTTTACAGGCAGTGGGCCTTTCTTCAGGGGTAGAACTTCTGGAGGTGCTGAATGTTCCAGGCGTTCGGGATGGGCACCCCATCCTGAGTCTCCAGGCGCGCGACGCCAGTCCTAGAGACATGGACAACCTTGATGGCCCCTCCCACATGGGTGAGATCTTATGTAGCCCTTCCCTGGAGAGCACCCGCCTGAGTACGAGGTCGCCTACCTCGAGAGTCCTGGGGTGGATGTTGCGACAGTGATACCGCCGCAGCGCCTGCTGGTATCTTGTTGCCCGCAGCGCGGCTTCACGGCGGCATTCCTCCCCCAGCACGAGGTCCATCCCCCCATGGCATCCTGCTGCGCCTCATCAAATGCTAGGACCCGCGCGGAACGATGCCTGACCTTGTGAGGTAGAACCGCTTCTGCTCCATAGACAAGGAAGAACGGGGTCTCGCCAGTTGGCTTGGTGGCGGTGGTGCGGATAGACCACAGCACGGACTGGAGCTCGTCGTACCAGCCCCGGCCGCAGGGCTCCAGCTTCTTCTTGAAGGTCCTGGTCTTGAGGCCCATCAGGATGTCAGGACCCCGACTCGATGCCACATCGATCTCGCATGTAACACCTCATATCGCTTTGCGGCCTCACGCACGGTATCCCCACGGGTGTCGCCTTACCTTTGCCCGGGACCGTTTGCGCATTTTGGCACACGTATATGATGGTGTCGCTAGCATCCATATGATAAAGAGCCCGGGCTGACATGGCTAGTCGTAAACCCAAAGTGGCACTAACATACAGGGACAGGCATCCATGACCCAGCATCGAACGTGTCGGTCATCAGCGAGTGAATCCAGGCTGTAGCACTGGGCTAACAGGACTCCGGTGAACCGGGCTGTAGCGGGCTAGCAGGACTCCGGTATTCATCGCGTGACATTTCCCCGAAGGGACAGACACAGGATCGAAGAAGGACACATGCCGGCCTGCCTAAGTGTTCCGGAGCAGTAGCAAGCTACCAGGGCTCAGTGGAAGCACTAGGAGACATTTCCCGGTAAGGGAGGCTACTAAGAATAAACAACTAGATAGTCAGATCCCACACATAGCAATACACATTACACGTACGCATAACATGCAAGTATGTGCTGTACAACATGGCATCACAGCATAACTCAACAACTCATATAGATAAAGGCTCAGAAGAGCCGTCATAGCAATTATTGCAAACAGGGGTCACAAGAACCATCATACAGAGCATACAAGCAACAAGCGGAAGCATTACATGTCTGGGTACAGACATCTACAAATGAAAAAGGCTGAAGAGCCTGACTATCTACAACATCCGATCAAGATCGTAGCTGAGGTACTAGCTACTAGTCGAAGTCCACGAGAACACTAGTAAGACCGAAGTCTCCGCTGCAAAAACATAAATAAAGCAACATGAGTACAACGGTACTCAGCAAGACTTACATCAGACCCTATCATACATGCATTTGTATCAAGAGGGTAATGTGGGGTTTAGTTGCAGCAAGCCAGCTTTGACTCTGTGGCTATCCTAATCTACGACTACCAGAAACTCTTGAGGTGAAACAACGTACACGAGTCCACTAATCACCACACAATACACTACTATGGATTCATCCCCGTCTCCCTACGAGAAGGCCATCCATAGCACTCACACATGTCTTGAGCATTTTAGGGTATCCACTTCAAGTTGTCTATGTACCATGTAAGCATCCAAGAAGTCCATAACCGCGGACCCGGCTATTCGAATAGATCATGTTAACCCTGCAGGGGTGTACTTCTTCACACACGCTCTCGCCACTTACCGCCATGTACACGTCATGTATCTCGGCAACCTTCAAGCGGAAGCCTGGCGAGGGTGTCGGCCACGACCTGACTAACCACACAAGACTCTAGTCCAGGTTTATCGCCTATTCGGGTTCCATCCGCAAGGAGATCCGGCCGGGGTGTCACTCACGGCCCCAAACGATGTGAGCAGGGTTCCCGAGCCCACCAACCGGGTGCCACTCGGTACACCAGGCCACGTGTGCCTAGTCTGTCCCAAGCCCACCCTGCCGGGTACCACTTGGTAGAAAAATAGCACTACCTACAAACACCAGAAACTAGTTGCGACTCCTGGACAGAGACCAAGTTGGTTAATAAGTCGAGAGGGGTCGAGCTACCGGAACCCAATGTGTGGTAGTATCGAGTCATTGGACAACATACATAGAACTCAGTGCTTAAGGACGGTTCCAGTGAGACAACCCACCATGTACTCCTACACGGCCTCTCACCGCTACCTTTACCAAATCGTGTTCACACACTTCACTCTCAGCATCAGAACATATCGTAACACTCCAATTCATTCCCAATGAATCAGACCTGACACAACTCTAAGCAATAGCAGGCATAGCATGGTAGAAACACAACAATGGCTTCAATCAACTCCTACACATGCTAGTGGGTTTCAACTATTTACTGTGGCAATGACAGGTCATGCAGAGGAATGGGTTCAACTACCGCAGCACAAAGTAGCAGATGAATCGTTGTTGTCCTAATGCAATAACTGAGAGCAGGAGCGAGAGAGTAGGGTTTTATCGAAATGAACAAGGGGGTTTGCTTGCCTGGTAAATCAACAAGGGAGGCACTGCTTCACAGACAGGTACTCTGGAACGTCTCCGGAGTAGGACCTATCGAGAAGGAACGGTGCCGGCAATCAAAACACAATCATATGCAACAATATGATGCATGAACATGGCATGTAGATGTGATGCTGTTTGAGCTAATGCATCTAGTAAACATTTGGTTTGAAGTCCTTTTGAACCAAAGGTTCAAATGCATTTCTAAATTAAGTCTCTTATATATGCCCTAATGTGTTTTCCCATATTCAGCATGTATAAGTTGGTTTTTCATGCATGAAACTAGTACAGATGGAAAGATTGCATTTTTCTGATAATTTTTCATATATAAATTATTTAAATCTGAGCTACGGTTGAATTGTTATGAATTTTTGAAGTTTAAATCATTTTCTGGATTTTCTGAATTATTTTAATTCCAGAAAATATATAATTGCGTCAGCATGACGTCAGCATGACGTCAGCGGTCAACTGGGCTGGTCCGGTCAAACCTGACGTGTGGGACCCACACGTCAGTGACAGGGGGGTTAACAGGGGTTAATTAATTTAATTAAAAGGTTAGGGGGGGTCGGGCCCACTGGTCAGCGACCCTGGGGGGTCAAACCCGGTCATCTCGCCGGCGTTTAGCCGCCGGCGAGGCCGAGCGCGGCGGAGGAAGTGCATTTGCACGTTACGGCCACCAAACGGGAGGCGGAGAGCATCTACGAGCTCCTGGGAACGAGCCGCAGCTCTTGGTGGTGATGGTTGAGCTCGGGGTGGCCGGAGACGTCGCCGGCGACGACTTTGGCGGTCGCCGGAGCTCGGGCGCCGATGGAAACGGCGCCACCGTGCACGGGAGGAACAACGGGTAGCAACTACGCGTTCTGCAGGCTCCCACAAAGCCAACGGGCATATGCACGGGGCCGATTGGCCACCGGAGCCTCGTCGGCGACGAGTTCGTGCGGCGGTGTGCTTCGGGCATCATGGGAAGTGGTGCTACAACGAGCGCTAGGCCGTGGGGATAGGGGGAAACGACGGAGGAGCTCACTAGGAGGTCGAAGCGCAGCTCAGTGGGCCTGGGGATGACCTAGACGGCGCGAATCGAAGACGAGGTCACCGGCGGCCGAAGATTGAAGAAGAGCTCGAAGTCGACGCTGCAGGGCTTTCGGCGGGGCGTGGTTCGGTGAGGGGGTCGAGGACGACGTCGCGGAGCTCGTGGGCACAACCGAGGGGCGAGGGGGTGGCTGTGGCCGTGGTGGTTCTCGTCGGCGGCGGCGGCCGCGTTCGGTGGAAGTGAGGGGAAGCCAGAGGAGGGGAGGAGGGCGAGGGAGAGTGAGAGCGGTGCGGGGCAGCTGCGTGGCTTCGTCCGGGGCATCGAGGGCGAGAGAAGGAAGCAGGAGGTGGCCAGCAGGGGGGGAGGTGGCGCGCGCGCGTGCCGGCGAGCGTCGGGCACACGCCGTTCCCCTGTCGGGGGGGAAGACGACAGAGGAGGGGGGCCAGGCGGGCTGGGCCGCCTCCTGGCTGGGCCGGCCTGCTGCTGCTGGGCTGCGCAGGGGAGGGGAGGCCCAGGTAAGCCCCTCCTTCTTTTATTTTTGTTTTCTAATTTTTCTGACATTTGTTTTGATTTAATAAATATATTAAATCATTTAATTTCCTTATGCCAATTTTTGCAGGAGCTAGATATATTATTCCAGAGCTCTTTTATAATTGGCATAATTTTTGGACCATATTTCATATATATAGAAATATATTTCCAATGCAAATATTTATCGAATTAATCCAAATGGCCAAAATAAATGTCCATGAGCTCCTAAAAATATTGTTTTGATTTTTATCTCTGTCCAATATTTTCAGAGGGCAACATGAGCATTTTCTTGGACCCTTTTGGAGAAATTTTTATTTGGGTCATTTTCAAAAATGATTCTGAGGGTTTCCACCAATCCTCATTTCAAATTAAATGAAATTTAAATATGATGCACAAATAGCTAGCTAGTCTAAGTCATACCAGACTAGGGATGTGACAACTCGCCCCCACTTGAAAGAATCTCGTCCCGAGATTCAGGGGTCGACGGAAAGAAAGCGGGGTACTCCAGTCGAAGACGATCTTCTCGCTCCCAAGTAGCTTCTCTCTCGGAATGATGAGACCACTGAACTTTGAGAAACTTGATGTTCTGACGTCGGGTAACACGCTCTGCTTGATCAAGAATGCGAACCGGGTACTCTCGGTATGTGAGGTTATCTTGGAGATCAAGCGTTTCGTGGTCCACTCCGCGAATAGGATCCGAGAAGCAACGCCTGAGTTGAGAGACGTGGAAGACATCATGAACTCGAGAAAGATGTGGGGGTAGTTCCAACTGGTAGGCAACCTCTCCTCGTTTAGCGAGAATGCGAAAGGGACCAATGTAACGAGGAGCCAACTTGCCCTTGATACCGAAACGATGGGTACCCTTCAAAGGAGTAACCCGAAGGTAAGCTTGGTCGCCAATTTCATAAGTCATATCCTTATGATGACGATCGTACTGACTTTTCTGACGAGACTGGGCTGTTTTCAAATTCTCACGAATGATGCGGACTTGCTCTTCTGCCTCCTGGATCATATCCGGTCCAAAGAATTGTCTTTCACCGGTTTCTGACCAGTTCAAAGGTGTTCGACATCTTCGTCCATAGAGAACCTCAAAAGGAGCTTTCTTGAGGCTGGATTGGTAGCTATTGTTATAAGCAAACTCGGCGAAAGGAAGACATTTTTCCCAATCCATACCGAATGAGATAACGCAAGCTCTGAGCATGTCTTCGAGAATTTGATTGACCCGTTCCACCTGACCACTCGACTGAGGGTGGAAAGCGGTACTGAAGGAAAGATGGGTTCCCATGGCAGTTTAGAAACTCTCCCAGAAATGAGAAGTGAAAAGACTGCCACGGTCCGAATTGATCTCTAGTGGAACACCATGGAGTGACACTATTCGAGAAATATATAAGTCAGCAAGCTGACTAGCAGTGATACTCTCTCGAACAGGGAGGAAGTGAGCCACTTTGGAAAGACGATCAATGACTACGAAGATAGCATTATTCCCTCTCTTGGTCCTGGGAAAGCCGGTGATGAAGTCCATACCAACTTTATCCCATTTCCATTCAGGAATAGCTAAGGGCTGAAGGGTGCCAGCAGGTCTTTGATGCTCTGCCTTAACGCGACGACATACGTCACATTTAGCAATGAACTCAGCGATTTCTCTCTTCATCCTAGTCCACCAGAACCTCTGGCGTAGGTCCTGATACATCTTAGTGCTACCGGGATGAATTGTGAGAGGAGATTCATGCGCCTCCTTAAGAATCAACTGACGAAGATGTTGCTTCTTGGGAACCACCAAGCGATTCTCAAAGAGAACAACACCACGATCATCCATAGAGAAACATCCACCAACTCCCTTCTTAATGTTTCTCTTGATCCGGGTAATCCCTGTATCATGCTTCTGGGCTTCTATGATAAGATCCACAAGGGTAGGTTTCGCCACCAAGGTAGAAAGGAATCCGTGAGGAGCAATGTGAAGATTAAGCTTACAGAATTCCTCATGGAGAAGTGGTTGGCCTTGCTGCAACATGAGATTGTTGCAATAGGATTTACGGCTTAGAGCATCAGCCATGACATTGGCTTTGCCTGGGGTGTAGGTAATCCCTAGATCATAATCTGTGATCAACTCCAACCAACGTCTTTGCCTAAGGTTCAAATCTGGTTGGGTGAAGATATACTTGAGACTCTGGTGATCGGTGTAGATCTCGCAACGTTTGCCAAGGAGGTAATGTCGCCAGGTCTTGAGAGCATAGACTACGGCTGCAAGCTCTAGATCATGTGTAGGGTAATTCTCCTCATGTGGATGCAACTGTCGGGATGCATAGGCAATCACATGACGATCCTGCATAAGAATGCAACCTAGTCCCTGTCGTGAGGCGTCGCAGTAGATAATAAAGTCTTTAGTGAAATCCGGTGGCACAAGTATGGGAGCAGAAGTCAGGCGTCTTTTCAGTTCCTGAAAACTGTACTCACACTGTGGGGACCACTCGAACTTTTTATCTTTCTTGAGAAGTTCCGTGAGGGGTTTGGCTACTTTGGAGAAGTTTTCAACAAAGCGGCGACAATAGCTGGCTAGACCAAGGAAACTCCTAACTTGTTTAACAGTCTCAGGTGGAGTCCAATCGAGAACGGCTTGAACTCTCTCGGGATTGACAGCAATGCCCTTACCAGAGATTACGTGGCCTAAATAGGTCACTTCTGGCAACCAAAATTCACACTTGGAGAACTTGGCATAAAGGCGGTGCTCTCTGAGTTTTTCTAACACAAGTCTAAGATGTTCGGCATGCTCTTCCTCGTTCTTCGAGTAAATAAGAATATCATCGAGGTAAACCACGACGAACTTATCTAAGTACTCCATGAAGATCGAGTTCATCAAGAGGGAGAATGTGGCTGGGGCGTTGGTTAGGCCAAAGGACATGACGGTGTACTCGTACTGGCCATAACGAGTGACAAAAGCTGTCTTGGGAATGTCCCCGTTTCTGATCTTGATTTGATGGTAGCCTAACCTTAAATCCATCTTGGAGAAGACTGAGGATCCAGCGAGCTGATCATACAGGTCGTTGATCCTGGGGAGCGGATACTTGTTCTTGATCGTGACCAAATTAACGGGACGATAATCAACGACCATCCGGTCCGTACCATCCTTCTTCTTGACGAAAAGGACGGGGCAAGCCCAAGGAGAAGAACTAGGACGGATGAAACCCTTTTGCAAGGACTCATCGAGTTGTTTCTTAAGCTCGGCTAGTTCTAAGGGTGCCATCTTGTAAGGTCTCCGGGAGATTGGAGTTGTTCCTGGGATAAGATCTATGACGAACTCTACATCTCTGTCAGGTGGAACACCTGGCAGTTCCTCTGGAAAGACATCCGGAAAGTCACGGACTACCGGGATATCTTCAAGGTCTGGAAGAGGGCTGGCATTAAGAGAATAGAGCTGACGCTTTGCAACTCTAGTGGAGACGGTGACTATCTTGCCAGACGGGTGTGTAAGCTGAACAGATCTTGTGTAACAATCAATCTTGGCATGATGAGCTGTCATCCAGTCCATACCCAAGATGATGTTAATATCTGAGGACTTGAGGGCTACAAGTGATGCAAGGAATACAATTCTATCAACAAGGATTTCGTTACCATGGCTGATTCTGGTGGTCTACCATCTAGACCCTGGGGTTTGGATTTCAAGCGGAGTTGGCATATCGCAAAATGACATGTCGTGCAAACGAGCATAGCCTTCAGAAATGAAGGAGTGAGATGCTCCAGTATCGAATAGAACTGATGCTGGGTGACAATTGACAAGGAGTGTACCAAGAACGACATCCGGATCATCATGAGCGTCTTTAGCTAAGACGTGATGCACACATCCACGTTCAGTGGGGGCTGACTTAACACTGATCATCTTGCGTGATGGCTTAATACAGCCAACAGTCTTCTCGGGCTGGGGTGGAGCATAACTAGTCTGAGAGCAATCACGTGCATAGTGTCCTGGCTTCCCGCATGTGAAGCAAGTCCTTGAGGTTGGACGGGGACCCGCACTGACAAGCGGTCTACCAGTAGGCCTGGGTGGATCATACGACTGAGCTGGAGGAGGTACCACATGAGATGACCTCGGTGTATAACCGGAAGGAAGAGCGGAGTTTGGAACCCAAATCCGGTGTTTCTGGGAACTAGAGCCAGAGGAGGATCCCAAATCACGGGTGTGCTTACGAGACTCCTCGTAAGTGAGTTGAGCTGCCTCTGCATTGATGGCCTTGTTCACAAGGGCTTGGAATGTATCACAATGATGCAGGTGGAGATCACGACGCAACTTGGGGTTGAGACCCTTCCGGAACCTAGCCTGCTTCTTAGCATCCGTGGACACTTCTTCTGTGGCATAACGGGCGAGGTTCTCGAACTCTCTGCTATAAGCATCAACAGCCATCTTACTCTGGGTGAAACTACAGAACTCCTCTCTCTTGCGATCAAGGAGGGCTTGGGGAATGTGATGCTCGCGAAAAGCCTCAGTGAAATCCTTCCAGGTAGGAATCTGGCCAGCTGGAAGCATAGCCTCATAGTTCTGCCACCAAAGACTAGCAGGACCTTCCAGGTGATATGTGGCACAAGTGACCTTGTCATCTTCAGCTACGTTCGCGGAACGCAGCTTATGGGTGATGCTACGGAGCCAATCATCTGCATCGAGTGGCTCGATGGAATGATGAAAGGTAGGTGGGTGCAAGCGAATGAAGTCATGAATGGTCACAGACTTGTTGGACTGATGTGCGGTGTTCTCCTCGATACGTGCCAACAAGTGGTTGGACTCACGCTTGTTCCTTTCCATCTCTAGCATGAACTCTGTCAACGAAGGCTGGTCGGGAGGATCCTCATCCCTACCATCTCCGTGATTCTGGTTACGAGCAACGGAACTTCGCTTGGCTGATGACATCCTAAGAAACGAATCAAGGACGGAATCAGCAACAACTATGGACTGTAGAATGTAGGACAAGGAATTAGTATCACTCGAACCCCTAGGGAAAATCCGGCAGCATAACGGCAGTAAAATGCTCAGAATGAGACATCCTACTAAACATGGGGTGGTAACATACTCATCATCACCACTCAAGGTTTTGGGATAGTACTAAACAGACTACACCGGAAGTACTCGAAACTGGGGTATGACTCTGATCAACCAATCCTATGGAACTACGGAGTAGTAACACGTGATCCTGATAGACGGAGGAGAAGCCTAGTTCCTTAACCCCGTCGGAAAGATAGGATGACTCAGATCAGAAGGCCATGAGGTAAAGGAGTAAAAAGAGCCTTACGTTCCATCCCACAATCAATTCCCTTATATAACTAAAGAATTTCTAGACTCAACTTCGACCAGTATGGCTTGGTAATCCTACAGGCAGTCAGGCTCTGATACCAAAGCTGTCAGGACCCCGACTCGATGCCACATCGATCTAGCATGTAACACCTCATATCGCTTTGCGGCCTCACGCACGGTATCCCCACGGGTGTCGCCTTACCTTTGCCCGGGACCGTTTGCGCATTTTGGCACACGTATATGATGGTGTCGCTAGCATCCATATGATAAAGAGCCCGGGCTGACATGGCTAGTCGTAAACCCAAAGTGGCACTAACTTACAGGGACAGGCATCCATGACCCAGCATCGAACGTGTCGGTCATCAGCGAGTGAATCCAGGCTGTAGCATTGGGCTAACAGGACTCCGGTGAACCGGGCTGTAGCGGGCTAGCAGGACTCCGGTATTCATCGCGTGACATTTCCCCGAAGGGACAGACACAGGATCGAAGAAGGACACATGCCGGCCTGCCTAAGTGTTCCAGAGCAGTAGCAAGCTACCAGGGCTCAGTGGAAGCACTAGGAGACATTTCCCGGTAAGGGAGGCTACTAAGAATAAACAACTAGATAGTCAGATCCCACACATAGCAATACACATTACACGTACGCATAACATGCAAGTATGTGCTGTACAACATGGCATCACAGCATTACTCAACAACTCATATAGATAAAGGCTCAGAAGAGCCGTCATAGCAATTATTGCAAACAGGGGTCACAAGAACCATCATACAGAGCATACAAGCAACAAGCGGAAGCATTACATGTCTGGGTACAGACATCTACAAATGAAAAAGGCTGAAGAGCCTGACTATCTACAACATCCGATCAAGATCGTAGCTGAGGTACTAGCTACTAGTCGAAGTCCACGAGAACACTAGTAAGACCGAAGTCTCCGCTGCAAAAACATAAATAAAGCAACATGAGTACAACGGTACTCAGCAAGACTTACATCAGACCCTATCATACATGCATTTGTATCAAGAGGGTAATGTGGGGTTTAGTTGCAGCAAGCCAGCTTTGACTCTGTGGCTATCCTAATCTACGACTACCAGAAACTCTTGAGGTGAAACAACGTACACGAGTCCACTAATCACCACACAATACACTACTATGGATTCATCCCCGTCTCCCTACGAGAAGGCCATCCATAGCACTCACACATGTCTTGAGCATTTTAGGGTATCCACTTCAAGTTGTCTATGTACCATGTAAGCATCCAAGAAGTCCATAACCGCGGACCCGGCTATTCGAATAGATCATGTTAACCCTGCAGGGGTGTACTTCTTCACACACGCTCTCGCCACTTACCGCCATGTACACGTCATGTATCTCGGCAACCTTCAAGCGGAAGCCTGGCGAGGGTGTCGGCCACGACCTGACTAACCACACAAGACTCTAGTCCAGGTTTATCGCCTATTCGGGTTCCATCCGCAAGGAGATCCGGCCGGGGTGTCACTCACGGCCCCAAACGATGTGAGCAGGGTTCCCGAGCCCACCAACCGGGTGCCACTCGGTACACCAGGCCACGTGTGCCTAGTCTGTCCCAAGCCCACCCTGCCGGGTACCACTTGGTAGAAAAATAGCACTACCTACAAACACCAGAAACTAGTTGCGACTCCTGGACAGAGACCAAGTTGGTTAATAAGTCGAGAGGGGTCGAGCTACCGGAACCCAATGTGTGGTAGTATCGAGTCATTGGACAACATACATAGAACTCAGTGCTTAAGGACGGTTCCAGTGAGACAACCCACCATGTACTCCTACACGGCCTCTCACCGCTACCTTTACCAAATCGTGTTCACACACTTCACTCTCAGCATCAGAACATATCGTAACACTCCAATTCATTCCCAATGAATCAGACCTGACACAACTCTAAGCAATAGCAGGCATAGCATGGTAGAAACACAACAATGGCTTCAATCAACTCCTACACATGCTAGTGGGTTTCAACTATTTACTGTGGCAATGACAGGTCATGCAGAGGAATGGGTTCAACTACCGCAGCACAAAGTAGCAGATGAATCGTTGTTGTCCTAATGCAATAACTGAGAGCAGGAGCGAGAGAGTAGGGTTTTATCGAAATGAACAAGGGGGTTTGCTTGCCTGGTAAATCAACAAGGGAGGCACTGCTTCACAGACAGGTACTCTGGAACGTCTCCGGAGTAGGACCTATCGAGAAGGAACGGTGCCGGCAATCAAAACACAATCATATGCAACAATATGATGCATGAACATGGCATGTAGATGTGATGCTGTTTGAGCTAATGCAACTAGTATTCAATTGAATGAAGTCCATTTGAACAAAAGGTTCAAATGCAACTCCAAAAATAAGTCTCTTAATATGCCATAATGTGTTTTCTCATATCCAGCATGTATAAGTTGGTTTGTCATGCATGAAACTAGAACAGATGGAAAGATTGCATTTTTCTGATAATTTTTCATATATAAATTATTTTAATCTGAGTTACGGTTGAATTGCTATGAATTTTTGAAGTTTAAATCAATTTCTGGAATTTTCTGATTAAATTTAAATCCAGAAATTATATACTGCGCCAGCATGACGTCAGCACGACGTCAGCGGGTCAACGCGGCTGTCCAGGGTCAAACCTGACGTGTGGGATCCACACGTCAGTGACACTGGGGTTAACCCCGAGTCAAACCCCGGGCTGATTAGCTTTGACTAATCCCTGGGCCCACTGGTCAGCGTCAGTAGGTGGGGATTAGTGCCTAATTGGCAAAACCACGACAGCCCGCCGGAGTTCTGGCTGGCGGCGACCATTAGCGCGGCGGCGACTCGCCGGACTTGCGCTACAGGCGGCGTTTGGTCGCGCGAAGACCACCGGGGCGTAGCCCGTCGTCATCCGCAACCAGGGGAGCTGATGGGGGGCTGCGAGGGCACCGGAGCTCGCCGGAGCGAAGCTCGGGGCGGCCGCCGGAGTTCGGCTGTGTTCGGGGGCACGGCTGCGGCGTGCAAACGCACGAACTAAAGCGCTAGCGGGGCACTACGAGGTGCGGCGAGAGTGCTAGGTGCACTGGCGTGGCCAAAAGGTCGCCGGAGCAACGCCGGCGACAAGCTCGAGCGGAGGCGAGCTTCGGCCATGGCGGAGCTAAGGCCTAGACGGGGCAAACGGACACGGGGAGGAGGGGGTTCGGTGCGGGGGCTCACCGCAGAACCAGCGAGCGCGAGGGCGAGGTCGGGGATGCCCGGTAGCTTCCGAATCGCCGGCGAGGATCCACGGCGGCCGGAGGCGAATTTGGCGACGGCGACGGCTCCACGGGGCATCCGGAGGGGCACGGCTTGACGGGGAGCTTCAGGGCGGAGGAGCGGAGCTTCCGCGTGTGTCGGGGAGGCGAGGGGAGGTCGGTGGTGATGGCTATGGCGAACGGCGGCGGCGGTGGTTCTCGGGTGAGAGAGAGAGCAGGGGGAGAGGAGGAGGGCGAGGGAGAGTGAGAGCGGTGCGGGGCAGCTGCGTGGCTTCGTCCGGGGCATCGAGGGCGAGAGAAGGAAGCAGGAGGTGGCCAGCAGG
>NC_041389.1:194354753-194414438 GCF_002162155.2 Triticum dicoccoides | reverse complement strand
TTTTCTGACATTTGTTTTGATTTAATAAATATATTAAATCATTTAATTTCCTTATGCCAATTTTTGCAGGAGCTAGATATATTATTCCAGAGCTCTTTTATAATTGGCATAATTTTTGGACCATATTTCATATATATAGAAATATATTTCCAATGCAAATATTTATCGAATTAATCCAAATGGCCAAAATAAATGTCCATGAGCTCCTAAAAATATTGTTTTGATTTTTATCTCTGTCCAATATTTTCAGAGGGCAACATGAGCATTTTCTTGGACCCTTTTGGAGAAATTTTTATTTGGGTCATTTTCAAAAATGATTCTGAGGGTTTCCACCAATCCTCATTTCAAATTAAATGAAATTTAAATATGATGCACAAATAGCTAGCTAGTCTAAGTCATACCAGACTAGGGATGTGACACAGGACCTCCGCGTTGGCGCGCTTGGCCTGGCCGTTACTCCGGGGATGCACCACCGAAGCGTAACATATCTACGTTCCAAGCTTAGCACAATACGTTTTGAAGAGATTGCTGGTGAACTGCGAACCGTTATCGATGATGATGCGGTTGGGTACCCCAAAACAGCTCACGAGGCTCTTGATGAACTTGATCGTAGAACCGGCTGGGATGGTGCGAACGGCTTCCACCTCTGCCCACTTGGTGAACTTGTCAATGGCAACATAGAGGTAGCGATAGCCCCCATGCATTCGAGGAAACGGGCCCAAGATATCCAGCCCCAGACTGCGAATGGCCACGAGAGCGGGATGGTCTGCAGGCCCTGAGCTGGCTGATGGATCTGCTTGGCGTGGAATTGGCAGGCTTCGCAGGACCTCACCAGCTCGATCGCATCGTTGAGTGCCGTAGGCCAGTAGAACCCACTACGAAACGCCTTGCCGACGAGGGTCCGTGACGATGAGTGGTGTCCACCATCTCCACCGTGTATGTCGGCCAGCAGCTCCTTTCCCTGTTCCCTTGAGATGCAGCGTAGGGAAATGTCATTTGGCCGCCTCCTATATAACTCACCGTCTTGGATGCAGTAGGCCGTGGCCTGCCGGGCCACGCGTTCCGCGTCCTCCTCTTTCTCTGGCAACGTCCCTTGTATCAGGTAGTCCTTGAATTCCGCGGTCCAGCATCCCTCCTGAGGCTCTAGTGCCAAGAGTAGGCGTGCCCCTGAGGTTGGGCCATAGGCTGGGGTTCCTGTGGCAGGTGGTTGGGGGAGCTCTTCCCGAGGCTGCACTGTGCTTGTAAGTGATGGTACCGCCGATGGCTTGAAGAGTCGCTCCTCGAAAATGCCAGGTTTCTGAGGCAGTCGCTTGGACGCCCTCTTGGCGATGTCATCATCCTCTTGGTTGGTGCCGCGAGGTATGTGCTATAGCTCCAGCCCCCAGAATTGCTTCTCCGTCTTGCACACTTCCGTGAGACATACTTCCATGTGCTCGTCCTTTGGCTCATACATCTTGTTGGAGAAGTTGATGAGGAGTTGTGAGTTGCCCTTGATGATGAGGCGCTTCATTCCCAGTGCTATTGCAGCCTTTAGGCCTGCTATGAGGCCCTCATACTCTGCTATGTTGTTGGAGACCTTTTCGCCCTGCTAGAAGCAGAGTTGTACGGTGTAATAAAGCTTGTCCTGAGTGGGGGATATAAGCACTGCACCAGCCCCCACGCCCTGCCGCGAGAACGCTCTGTTGAAGTACATGACCCAGCCATCTGGTGCCTCACTTCCTAGGGAGAGAGACCGATCCTCGCCCGCCTTGAGCCCTGGCGCCTCTGTCCATTCTGCCACAAAATCAGCAAGTGCGACTCCCTTGACGACCCTAGTTGTGTTGAACTCCAATTGAAACTCTTGTAGCTCAATGTTCCATTCGGCGACCCTTCCAGTGGAGTTGGGGCTCCTGAGTACCCTTTCCAATGGGTAGGCCGAGACGACCTTGATGGGGTGACCCTGAAAGTAGTGTTGCAGCTTATGCGAGGCTACCAAGAGCGCGAGTAAGAGATTCTGAGGCATGGGGTATCGTGCCCTTGCATCCTGCAACACCGTGCTGATGAAGTACACCGGATGCTTGACGAGGGTGGGTGCGCTAACGAAGCCTGTGTCCTCCGGAGGTTGAGGCACCTCCTGAGACGATGGAGCCCCCAGCACCCGGTCGCTTGGTGCGGCCTCTTCAGCCCTGGGGGTGTCTTCCTGCTGAGGTTGGTCTCCGGCTGCCGAGGTCGTGGTCCTCGTGAGGCCTTCTTGGTCTTGTGTCGCCACGGCTGAGGTCGTGGCTGGCCGTGATGCGGCCTTAGCCTGGCATTCCTCCGGAACCGCCACCAGGGCTATGCTGGCGGAGTAGGGAGTGGCGGCGAGGTAGAGCACCAAGGACTTGAGAGGGCGTGGTGCCACCATCACCGGAGGGCTGGTCAGATGCTTCTTGAGGTCTTGAAACGCTTGGTCGGCCTCATGTGTCCACTCAAACGGGCCTTTCTTCTTCATCAGCTTGAAGAATGGCAGGGCATGCTCCCCCAGGTTGGAGATGAAGCGTTCTAACGCAGTCATGCGACCGGCGAGCTTCTGCATTTCTCTGAGGGTTTGCAGTGGACTCATGTCTTTGATTGCCTTGACCTTCTCCAGGTTAGCCTCGATCCCCCTATGGGACACGAGGAAGCCCAGTAGCTTGCTGGAAGGGACGCCAAACACGCACTTCTCCGGGTTGAGTCGCAGGTCCACCTAGCGGAGGCTCGCAAAGGTCCCCTCTAGATCCTGGATCAAGGTCCTTGCCTCCCGTGATTTCACCACAATGTCGTTGACGTAAGCCTCGACGTTTTTCCCGAGCTGCCGACCCAAGGCAATGTGCATCAGCCGCTGGAAGGTCGCGCCCACGTTGCGCAGCCCGAACGAGATGCAAGTGTAGTAGTACACTCCACACGGGGCAGGAAAGTTGTCTTGTCCACGTCTTCCACCGCCATCTTGATTTGGTGATAACCCAAAAACGCATCCAGGAAACACAGGAGGTCACACTCGGCTGTGGAGTCAACAATCTGATCGATGCGGGGGAGCGGGAACGGATCTTGAGGGCAGGCCTTGTTGAGGTTGGTGAAGTCGACACACATGCACTCCTTTCCTCCCTTTTTTGGCATGACAACGGGGTTTTCCAGCCATTCGGGGTAGTGAACCTCACGAATAACACCTGCTGCCTCCAGCTTGCGGGTCTCTTGGACAATGAAGGCCTGCTTCTCGGTGGACTGCCGCCTCGCTTTCTGCTTCACGGGGCGTACATTGGGGCACACATTTAGGTGATGCTCAATCACCTCCCTTGGGACCCCTGCTAGCTGCATGGGTTCCCACGCGAACACCTCCTTGTTCGAGCACAAAAACTTCACCAACGCCTCCTCTTGGTCGGGGTCGAGGTTGGCACCTATGGTGAAGGTGGCTCTTGAGGACCCGTCTTCCTCAACTGGCACCTGCTTGGTCTCTGCCTTCTCCTGAGTGAATAGCTGCTTCTTCCTAGTTGGTGCAGCCCCCTTGGCCTTGGAGGTGTCCGTGCCGGCAGGCTGCGCCGCCGCGGCGGTCTTGAGGGTGATCTTGAGCACCTGCAGAGCCTCCTTGGTATCTGCAGCTACCGTGAGGACGCCGCTGCTCCCCGGCATCTTCATGAGGTTGTAGGCCGGATGGGTTGCTGCCATGATTTCAGCCAAGGCAGGGTATCCGAGGATGACATTGTACGGCAGGCCGATGTGGGCGATGTCGAAGTCGATGAGCTCGGTACGGTAGTTGTCGTGGGTGCCGAAGGTCACAGAATGGAGAATTTGCCACAGGGAGCTGGAGGAACCGCCTCCGACACCCGAGAAGGGCTTGCTGGATCGGAGTTGTTCAAGTGTTACATGGAGGCGGCTTAAGGCCTCCACCGAGAGCACGTTGAGGCTGGTGCCGCCGTTGATGCCACCCAGCAGATGGGGGCGTGCAGAGCATCGGGAACGTGCCCGAGCAGGCGGGGTTGATGGGGTGATCGTCCAAGTTGAAGATCAGGCCGGCCTTGGGTGCCGCCCAACCCGGGGGAGCTCCTTGCCGCGTGAGGGTGGCGCCGATCTGGCGAAAGAACGGCTTGGCATGGCGGTCTAAGGGTGGTGCCTACGAACCGCCCACGAGAGCTACGACGACCGGGGTTGCCGGCGCCGCGTAGTGGGTGAGGAAGAGGTCGTGCAGTTCCTCCCAAGAGGCCACAAAAGATGTCGGCAGGTTGAGCAGCCAAGCGCACGGGACGCCAGTGAGGGCCATGGTAAACCAGTTGGCCATGATCTTGTCGTCGCCCCCGACCTTGAGGACGGCCTCCTCGTACGCCAGAAGGAATGCCAGCGGGTCCACCGCACCGTCATAGTGCGGCGGCATCTCTGGCTTGAACTTGTGCGGCCACTGCACCTGCCGCAAGGCGTGGGCCAAGGCTCGGCGCCCCTGGCCCCGATGCTGGCGCCGGCCGCCGGAGCCGGAGGCGCGATGCCCGACATGAGGGCGAAGCGCGGTGTTGGTGGAGAGTGGGTTGACAGAAGGAAGAGCTCCGGCGCACCCCTACCTAGCACGCCAAATGTCGGATATCGGGTTCCGGCAAAATCCTTAAGGTTCGAACACTAGGGTGCGCATGAAGATCTTCTCCATACCGTAACACGCCCCCAGCCTTGCCGTGATATCTCAGCTAGATCGATGAACAACACTAGAGACACAAGATTTATACCGGTTCGGGCCACCGTTGTGGTGTAATACTCTACTCCCGTGTGTGGTGGTGGATTGCCTCTTGGGCTGATGGTGAACAGTACAGGGGAAGAACAGCCTCGCGAGGAGAGTTGTTCTTGTGGTGGTGTGATGCTCTGCTTCGGAAGGATCTCCTTTCTTCTACTATGGTGGCTAGCTCTATTTATAGAGGCCCTGGTCCTCTTCCCAAATATTGTGTGGGAAGGGATCCAACAACGGCCATTTCAAAGGGGGACAACTAGTACAAGCTATCCTAACTAAAGGTGGTCTTCGCCTGCCAAAGGTGTTGGTGATGACGCTGTCTTGGGCTCCATGATGACCTCCGTCATGCCGTTTTGCTGGTCTTGGTCTTGTTGCACTGATATGGAAACCTTTGCCTGATGCCTCGGTACTCTGTGCCTGAACTTACCCCCTTTGCACCAAAGAGGAAACGAGGACACTGCGCGGGCTGGCGCCCACCTGGCGCCCCCCTAGTCTTGATCGTCATGGCTTGCGTCACGAGGACTTCGCGAGGTACCCCTTGCCTTGATCTCTCCGCCTCCTCGCGAGCCTGCCTGGTGAGGCCACTCCTGAGGAGGCCTTGTGTCATCTGCCCCACGAGGGTCTTGAGTGTTTGGTTGATGATGACGGTCCGTACTGGGCCACCGATTGAGCCACGCAGCAGGCCGCAGGCAGGCAAGTCTGGGGACCCCCGTTCCCAGAACGCCGACGGGCACAGGGTCTTGTCACTTCACTGTGAGGAGCAGCACGTAATAATTTGACCAACGGGTAGTACAGTGCTAGTACTCCTACTACATTGGTAGTACTACTACTAGTACTAGTAGCACCACCATCTGGATTTAGGTGTACTACCACGTCCATCTGGATTTTAGTATTTGACTAGCAATATCTAGTAATGCATGTCACAAGAAATATACTACTCCCTTTGTAAATAAATACATGTTGTATTCTTTTATTCCTATCGGCGAGAGAACTTAATGTCTTTTCGCTAATTAATAGGATTACATGCAATGAACTAAACACTGCATGTCATGTTTGGTAGTCTCAAGTCATTGAAAGCATGCACGGCCCACATCTCTCATTGGTTGATATGTCACGAAATAAGAAATGAGGAGGGAGTTAATGTACCATGCCGAAGTGTTTTGGGATTATTTGGTTTTCGTAAGGTGACTTACACGACATTTTAGTTTACAAGCATTAACATTTTATTAGTTAAATCAAAGGTCAAAACTTGGCGCAAAATGCAAAGGGGACCAATAAACCAGTAAACATCAAACTTCTCTTGTTTGGCCCCAACTAGAGGTCCGTTGAGATGACTACTGTCGGATTTCGGGTTCCGGCAGACCCTTGAGGTTCGAACACTGGGGTGCGTGCGGAGATTCAACCCTCTACCGGCTCGCTCCTCGCCAAATCGCTAGGACCTAAACTACCAAACTGAACAGCACAAGAGACACAAGATTTCTACTGGTTCAGGCCACCATTGTGGTGTAATACCCTACTCCAGTGTGTGGTGTGGTGGATTGCCTCTTGGGCTTGATGATGAACAATACAAAGGGAGAACATCCTCGCGAGGGTGTGTTCTTGGCTGGTGCGATGAACTGCTAGGGGGAGTTCAGTCGCCTCTCTCTCTCTCTGTGTGTGTGTGTGTGTCTTCCTATCCTTGTTCTCTCGATGCCCTACCTTGCGGGTGGCTAGTCCTATTTATAGGCAAAGGCCCTGGGCCTCTTCACAAATATTGAGCGGGAAGGGCGCCAACAATTGGCCATTTTGAAGGGGAATAATGGGTACACTTATCCTGACTAAAGTTGGTCCTCGCCTGTCAAAGGCTCTGGTGGTGACGCCGGCTCGGACTCCACGATGACTTCCTTCTGGCCGTTGGGCTGGTCTTGGTCTTGTTGCACCGAAATGGACGCCTTTGCTTGATGCTCTCGCCTGCGCTTGCTCCCTTTGCACCAAAGAGGAAAGGAGGACACTGCGCGGGCTGGCGCCCGACTGGCGCCCCTGGTCGTCATGGCTTGCGTCATGGGCACCTCGCGAGGTACCCCGCCTTGAACTCTCAGCCTCCTCATGAGCCAGCCTGACGAGGCCGTGCCTGAGGAAGCTTCTTGTCGTCCGCCCTGCTAGGCTTGGCCCCTCGCGAGGGTCTTGAGACTGTGTTGATGAAGATGGGATGTGCTGGGCCTCCTTTGAGCCACACCGCAGGCCGCAGGCAGGCAAGTCTGGGGACCCCCGTTCCCAGAACGCCGACAGTAGCCCCCGGGCCCACGGCGCGCCCGAACTTGGCCGGGCGGAGAGGTGAAAGGGCAAGTGCGAAGCGTCGCGGGACCTAACAGCCTGCGGCCTTGGGCGCCGCATGGCGGTCGATCGGTCGGGGGTGACTCCGGTTCCCCATGACGCCTTGGTAACCGCACGGATTCGACAAGTCCCTGCATGCAAAGCGGGTCATGATTACCTGTGATCGTGGAGGTCGACGGTTGGCCTTCGCCGGCTATAAGTATGGAACGGCATGCGCCCTTCCAGCCTATCCCCTCTTGCTTCTCCTTCTTCTCCATGGCTCCACCAAGGAAGTTTTCAGCCGTAGAGAAAGGGAAGGCCCGCCAGGCCGAGTCTTCCTCTGCCCCGCCCAAGCGCGGTCGAGGTCGCCCTCGCAAGCATCCTGTGGCCTCACCGGCGGTCCCCTGTGGTCGTGGAGGTGGCTCTCAGCGCGGCAACGAGCGTCTGGCCATGGTCGGCGGGCGTGCCCCAGCCGTGCGACCCCTGAGGCTGCGCCTCCATGCTGCGGAGGTGCTGCCGGAGTTCATGGTGTGGGCGGTAGAGCCGTCCGGTACCCGACTTCAGCTCCCTCGCTTCCTCCTGGGTGAGCTCCCAGCTAGCGCCCTGGGTGGCCTCTGGCTCCAGGCGGATGGCTGCTGCAGCCGGGCTTCGTGGGCTTCTCTGGAGGTCTCTGCTACAGGGAACCTGTTCCTGACCCGCGGCTGGCAGACATTTGCTCGCGCGCGTGGTCTCTGCCGCCGGTGCTCCCTACACTTCAAGTACGACGGCGACGCCACCCTCTATGTGAAGGTGTTTGGGGAAGATGGTCGCTGCATGGGGTGCTGCCCTGAAGACGACGACCGCGGCCGGGGACTCAGCCCCGGCGTGGACGGAGAGGGCAGCGCGCGGGCGGCTGGCGACGCCCGCGACTCCTCAAGCTTAACCAGCTCTTCTTCGGGTGGTGACTCTTCTAGCAGCGGCCGCGGCCAGCCCCCACGCCGCCACGCCTGCTTGGAGGGTGGCAGCGGGTCTGCTCGCCGCCGCGCCCCGGTGAAGCGTGAGAGGGAGTCCACCTGAGCTCCGGAGGCGGCTTGAGTCTTCCAAGAGGGCCGGCACGGGACGTGCTTCACCTGCTTTTGTTCTTTTCCTTTCTTTTCTCCTGCGCAAAAAAAAGACAACAATGTGTGGCCCCGTGGGGGCGCGTTTGGGTTAACACCGTTAATCATTGTACTGCTTTTGTTACCCCGATACTGTTCTTTTCTGTTGTACGCCCATTCGCAAGTAATCCCTGGCCTCGGCCGCGCGGGCGACCGACCCAGGCCCCGTGTTCGCGTCGTGGTGCCCGTGAGGCATGGTCCAGAGGGGTGCTCCGGCTGTGGACCCGGGTCGTAAAAACTTGAGCGATAGGGGTAGGAACGCTCGTGGGGCTTCCAGGGCTTCTGCCTCGCGAGCCCCCGTGCAAGAGAAATCGAGGCAGGAGAGTGAAAAAGGTCGAAGAACCACGGACCAAAAGATGGCGATAGTTTCGATAAAAACTCCAAATGGGAATAACTAGTCAACTGCAGAAAGCAAATGAAAAAGCCGCGTCCGGCACCTAGTCTAGTCTTTGACGTCTTCACCAGCGCGGAGCTAAGTGCTGCCACTGGGCGTGGGAGGGAGCCCCAGGGCCTGAGGCCGGCACCCCTGAGACTCCGGGGCGTGTACATCCCCAACTCATTATTACGTGAGAGTGTCACGGGCGGCGAGCTTCACAGGCGTTGGCCTTCTTCACAGGCTCCGGGCCTTTCTTCGGGGAAGCAAGCTTCACGGGTGTTGGCCCTCTTCACGGGCTCCGGGCCCTTTCCAAAACGTGACAGCTTCACAGGCATTCGCCTTCTTCACAGGCTCTGGGCCTTTCTCAAAAAGATAAGCTTCACAGGCATTCGCCTTCTTCACAGGCTCCGGGCCTTTTCCCAAAAGATAAGCTTCACAGGCATTCGCCTTCTTCACAGGCTCTGGGCCTTTTCCAAAAAGATAAGCTTCACAGGCATTTGCCGTCTTCACAGGCTCTGGGCCTTTTCCAAAAAGATAAGCTTCACAGGCATTCGCCTTCTTCACAGGCTCTGGGCCTTTTCCAAAAAGATAAGCTTCACAGGCATTCGCCTTCTTCACAGGCTCTGGGCCTTTTCCAAAAAGATAAGCTTCATAGGCATTTGCCTTCTTCACAGGCTCTGGGCCTTTTCAGGGGTAAAACCTCAGGAGGTGCTGGATGTTCCACGCATTCTATATAGGTACTCCCTCCTGAGTCTCCAAGTGCACGGAGCCGGGCCTGGAAACATGAACAACCTTGAACGGGCCCTCCCACATGGGAGAGAGCTTATGTAGTCCCTCCCTGGAGAGGACCCGCCGGAGCACGAGGTCCCCTACCTCGAGGGTTCTGGGGCGGATGTTGCGGCAGTGGTATCGCCGGAGTGCCTGCTGGTACCTTGCCGCTCGCAGCGCAGCTTCTCGACGACGCTCCTCCCCCAGCACAAGGTGTGTCCCCCGCATGGCGTCCTGCAGCGTCTCATCGAGCACTAGGACCCGCTCGGATCGACGCTTGACCTCATGAGGGAGGACCGCTTCGGCTCCGTAGACCAGGAAGAAGGGGGCCTCTCCAGTCGACTTGGTCACGGTTGTGCGGATGGACCACAGCATGGACTGAAGCTCGTCATACCAGCCTCTGCCGCAAGCCTCCAGTTTCTTCTTGAATGTCCTGGTCTTGAGGCCCCTCAGGACCTCTGCGTTGGCCCGCTCGGCCTGGCCGTTGCTTCGGGGGTGCGCCACCAAAGCGTAGCATATCTGCGTCCCAAGGTTAGCACAATATGTTTTGAAGAGGTTACTGGTGAACTGCGAACCGTTGTCAGGGATGATGCGGTTCGGCACTCCGAACTGGCTCATGATGACCTTGATGAACTTGACCGCAGAACCCGCAGGGATGGTGCGGACGGCCTCGACTTCGGCCCACTTGGTGAACTTGTCTACGGCGACATAGAGGTAGCGATAACCCCCTAGCGCCCGAGGAAAAGGGCCCAGGATATCCAGCCCCCAGACCGCGAATGGCCACATGAGGGGTATGGTTTGCAGACCTCCTGCCGGCTGATGGATCTGCTTGGCATGGAATTGGTAGGCCTCGCAAGTCTTCACAAGCTCAACAGCGTCATTGAGCGCAGTGGGCCAATAGAAACCGCTGCGGAACTCCTTGCCGACGAGGGTCCGTGACGACGAATGATGCCCACAGTCTCCACCGTGTATGTCTGCCAGCAGTTCCTTCCCTTGTTCCCTGGTGATGCAGCGCAGGGACACATCGTTCGGTCGTTTCCGGTAGAGCTCTCCATCCATGATGCAGTACCATGTGGCTTGCCGCGTCACACGCTCTGCCTCCTCCTCCTTCTCCGGCAAGGTCCCTTGCGTTAAGTAGCTCCTGAGCTCTGTGATCAAGCACCCCTCCCGGGGTTCCATCGTCAGGAGAAGGCGTGCTCCTGAGGCCGGGCCACAGGCTGGGGCTCCCGAGGTAGTGGCTGAGGAAGCTCCACCCGAGGCTGTGCCCCGCTCGACAATGGTGGCAGGGCTGAAGGCTTGAAGAGCCGTTCCTCAAAGACGCCCGGCTCCTGGGGCAACCTCCTGGAGGCTCGTTTGGAGATGTCGTCGGCCTCTTGATTAGTGCCGCGGGGCACATGCTGTAGCTCCAGCCCCCAGAACTGCTTCTCCATCCTGCGGACCTCCGCAAGGTAGGCCTCCATGTGCTCATCTCTCGGTTCGTATACCTTATTCGAGAAATTGACAAGGAGTTGCGAATCGCCCTTGATAGTAAGACGCTTCACTCCCAGGGCAGCGGCAGCCTTCAGGCCAGCTATCAGTCCCTCGTACTCTACTATATTGTTGGAGACCTTCTCGCCTTGCTGGAAACAGAGCTGCACAACGTAGTAGAGCTTGTCCTGAGTGGGAGATATGAGCACTGCCCCAGCCCCAGCGCCCTGCCTGGAGAACGCTCCGTCGAAGTACATGACCCAGCCTTCTGGCGCCTCGCTTCCTGGGGAGAGGGATCGATCCTCGCCGGCCCTGAGGCCCGGTGCCTCTGTCCATTCGGCCACGAAATCTGCCAGCGCGGCCCCCTTGATGACTCTGGTCGTGCTGAATTCGAGCTGGAATGCTTGCAGTTCAATGTTCCACTCGGCGACCCTTCCGGCTGAGTTAGGGCTCCTGAGCACCCTTTCCAAGGGGTATGCCAAGACAACCTTGATTGGATGACCCTGGAAGTAGTGCCGTAGCTTGCGCGAAGCCACCAGCAGTGCGAGGAGGAGCTTCTGCGGCATGGGGTACCGTGCCCTCTCATCCCGCAACACCGTGCTGACGAAGTACACCCGGTGCTCGACGAGGCTTGGGGCGTCGGTGCTGGTGGCGTCCTCCGGAAGCTGCAGTGCCTCCTGAGGTGGTGGAGCCCCCAGAAGCTGGTTGCCTGGAGAGAGGGCCTCCCCCGCCCCTGGTGCGTTCCGCTGCAGCGGCTGATCTTCCTCCGTCATGGTGGTGACTTCCGCGAGTTCCCTTTGATCCAGCTTTGCCTTGGCTCGGGTGGCTGTCGCGGTCCTGGCCCGACGCTCCTTTCTAACTGCCACCAGGGCTGCGCTAGCGGAGTAGGGAGTGGCGGCGAGGTAGAGTACCAAGGGCTCTTGAGGGTGCGGGGCCACCATCACTGGAGGGCTGGTTAGGTATCTCTTGAGATCTTGGAACGCCTTGTCGGCCTCCTCAGTCCATTCAAAGGGCCCCTTTTTCTTCATCTGCTGGAAGAAAGGCAGCGCCCGCTCCCCCAATCGGGAGATGAAGCGCCCCAGCACCGTCACGCGCCCCGTGAGCTTCTGCATTTCCCTGAGGGTCTTTGGTGGGCTCATGTCCTCAACTGTCTTGACCTTTTCTGGGTTGGCTTCGATGCCTCGGTGGGATACGAGGAAACCCAAGAGCTTGCCCGAGGGGACCCCAAACACACACTTCTCCGGGTTGAGTCATAGGCTCACTGCATTGAGGCTCGCGAAGGTTTCCTCCAGGTCTTGTATCAGGGTCTTGGCCTCGCGAGACTTCACTACAATGTCGTCGACGTAAGATTCCACATTCTTCCCGAGCTGCGGGCCCAACGTGATGTGCATGAGCCGCTGAAAGGTTGCCCCTGCGTTGCGCAGTCCGAATGGCATGCATGTATAGCAGTACACCCCACATGGGGTTAGGAAGGCCGTCTTCTCCACATCTTCCACCGCCATCTTGATCTGGTGATACCCGGAGAAGGCATCCAAGAAGCACAACAGGTCACACTCAACGATGGAATCGATGATCTGGTCGATGCGAGGGAGCGGGAACGGATCTTGCGGGCATGCTTTGTTGAGGTTGGTGAAGTCAACACACATGCATTCCTTTCCTCCCTTCTTTGGCACAACCATGGGGTTGGCCAACCAATCCGGGTATCGGACCTCGCGAATAACCCCTGCGGCCTCTAGCTTGCGGGTCTCTTGGACGATGAAGGCCTGCTTTTCAGTGGACTGCCTCCTCGCCTTCTGCTTCACGGGACGCATGTTGGGGCACACGTTGAGGTGGTGCTCTATTACGCCCCGTGGGATCCCTGCCAGCTGATCGGGCTCCCAGGCGAACACCTTCTTGTTTGCACGCAGGAACTTGACTAGGGCTTCCTCCTGCTTTGGCTCGAGGTTGGTGCCTATGGTGAAAGTGGCGTCAGTGGACCCGTCCTCGTCGACAGGTACCTGCTTGGTTTCCGCCTTGTCTTGGGTGAACAACTGCTTCTTCTTGGTCGGCGCAGCCCCCTTGGGCTTGGAGGTTTCCGCGTCGACGGGCCGCGCCGCCGCCGTCGTCTTGAGGGCGAGCTTGAGTACTCGTAGCGCACCTTCGGTGTCCCCGGGCACGGTGAGGACGCGGTTGCTCCCGGGCATCTTCATGAGGTTGTACCCCGGGTGAGTCGCGGCCATGAATTTGGCCAGTGCTGGATAGCCGAGAATGGCATTGCAGGGAAGGCCGATGGGGGCGATGTCGAAATCAACCAGCTCTGTGCGGAAATTGTCGTAGGTGCCAAAGGTTACCGGAAGTCGGATCAGCCCCAAGGAGCTGGCCGACCCGCCTCCGACGCCCGAGAAAGGCCGGCTGGGTTGCAGCCGCTCCCGGGGTATGCGGAGGAGGTTGAAGGCCTCAACCGAGAGCACGTTTAGTCCCGCGCCACCATCGATGAGGGTCCTGGTGACGGCCACCTGGCAGATGGTAGGTGTGCAGAGCATGGGGAGCGCACCCGAGCAGGCCGAGTTGGTGGGGTGGTCCTCGGAGTCGAAGGTCAGCCCAGCCGACGGCTCCGTCCGGCCCAAGGGAGCCCCCTGCCGCGTGGAGGCGGCGCCGACCCAGCGGACGAATGTCTTGACGTGGCGGCTGGAGGGTGGCGCCTGCGAACCGCCCAGGAGGGCC
Source organism: Triticum dicoccoides (assembly GCF_002162155.2). NCBI lineage: Eukaryota > Viridiplantae > Streptophyta > Magnoliopsida > Poales > Poaceae > Triticum > Triticum dicoccoides. Next base: position 194,400,994 of record NC_041389.1, on the reverse strand, counting down.
GCAACGACCAAAGGAACCGGGGCGACGGGGCGGGTGGGGAAGAAGCTGTGCGGCTCCTCCCTAGAGGTCACTGGGGAATGCAGGGATGATGCTTGCTGCTCGTTCCCCACTGGGCCGGTGGCGGCATTGACGGCAGGTGACGGGGAACGACGAGGGCGCCCGCCGACGGGAGCCGTCTAGGCGACATGGGAGGCGAGGGCGGCTCGGCGCTCGGCGCGAGCCCGACGAGCGTCAGACATGGTTGCGGTGGTCGGGGAAGAACGAGACGACGGAAGGCAGATTCCGGCGCACCCCTACCTGGCGCGCCAAATGTCGGATTTCGGGTTCCGGCAGACCCTTGAGGTTCGAACACTGGGGTGCGCGCGGAGATTCAACCCTCTACCGGCTCGCTCCTCGCCGAATCGCTAGGACCTAAACTACCAACCTGAACAGCACAAGAGACACAAGATTTATACTGGTTCAGGCCACCATTGTGGTGTAATACCCTACTCCAGTGTGTGGTCTGGTGGATTGCCTCTTGGGCTTGTTGATGAACAATACAAAGGGAGAACAGCCTCGCGAGGGTCTGTTCTTGGCTGGCGCGATGAACTGCTAGGGGGAGTTCAGTCGCCTCTCTCTCTCTCTCTGTGTGTGTGTGTGTCTTCTTATCCTTGTTCTCTCGATGCCCTACCTTGCGGGTGGCTAGTCCTATTTATAGGGAAAGGCCCTGGGCCACTTCCCAAATATTGAGCGGGAAGGGCGCCAATAATTGGCCATTTTGAAGGGGAACAGCGGGTACACTTATCCTGACTAAAGATTGTCCTCGCCTGTCAAAGGCTCTGGTGGTGACGCCAGCTCGGGCTCCACGATGACTTCCTTCTGGCCGTTGGGCTGGTCTTGGTCTTGTTGCACCGAAATGGACGCCTTTGCTTGATGCTCTCGCCCGCGCTTGCTCCCTTTGCACCAAAGAGGAAAGGAGGACACTGCGCGGGCTGGCGCCCGACTGGCGCCCTTGGTCGTCATGGCTTGCGTCATGGGCACCTCGCGAGGTACCCCGCCTTGAACTCTCCGCCTCCTCATGAGCCAGCCTGACGAGGCCGTGCCTGAGGAAGCTTCTTGTCGCCCGCCCCGCGAGGCTTGGCCCCTCGCGAGGGTCTTGAGCCTGTATTGATGAAGATGGGTTGTGCTGGGCCTCCTTTGAGCCACGCCGCAGGCCGCAGGCAGGCAAGTATGGGGACCCCCGTTCCCAGAACGCCGACAACTACACTGCACCAGCACGGAGGTGGATGCAACTTCATTGACTTACTGCAACTGACTTTTGGTGAATGACACGTGGGCCCAACGGGTGGCTGGCCCAGCTATCATACAGCCAAAGGCCGGTTCAGTAGAGGGCCTAGGAGTAGTACGTAATCCTATGCACCTATGTATGCTAACCAAGGGCAAGAGTGATCACTCGAATCGCAAGATCAGTTGACTAGAAGCTAAGCTAGACCCATGGAGGCGATGAGCGCGAGCATCAACCGGCTGTGCCAGATGGTCCACGACACCGGCCTGTGGCCCGGCACCGAGGAACGCCTCTAGGTATTGCTTGAGGCCGCCAGTACGAGGGGCCGCTTGGACGACAACTTCATCTCCTTGTTCGACGAGGTCCTCGTCGGTTTCCTCGACAAGTTGACCATCGCCAAGAAGCTCGCGGATGACTTTGACCTACGCCTCCAGCCGACGCACCCAGGCTCTGCTATTCCCGCCACCTGCAACGGCCACTATGGTGACAACCTCTTCGACACAATTGTGGCCCTGCGACTTCCCGCCGTCGCGCCGGAGAATGTCCACCTCGAGCGCAGCAAGACACCATCAACATAATCACCCACGTGTACGCGCAAATCGTCCACAAGGACTACTACATGGAAGAGGAAGACGATAGGACGCTGGCCTTCTTGGACCGTAGGGCATCCTTGGACGGCATTGTTCAGAAGCACGCTGATCTCGCCGCCAACGCTGCTGCTCCTCACACGTCGGTTGGTGACCCGGCGCACTAGGGCGTGAGGATGTCATTGATGGATCCGTATGTATTTTTATCTTTCCATCAAATCCATGTAGTAGTATATGGTACTACTAGTAATTATCTTACCTTTCGAATCAACTTCATAATTTTCGTACATACTCCATGCATGAACGGCGCCAGAACCAAACTTCTCATTACTCTAGGGAAAATCGTTATTTTCTATCTATCGGTCGCGCCATGGAGCAGAGCCAAATTTTACAAGTTACAAGTTCAGAAGGAAAAGCCTGCCGCGTTCGCGTCGCACCCCCACATGGTTGGTCCGGCATGCCGCTCAAGGGGGAATGTGTGCGGTGTTGCATTTTCACTTACAAGTGGGACCGCAGTTGAGCAAACCGACTATAGGCAAACCCCCACCCCGCGCACCGCCCGATGGCTGAGAAAACAGGAGGGAGAAGAGATGGTTGTAGCATGGACTCCAAGAAAATTGGTGTCGGATGGGACTCATGTGGGTGGCGTGTGCCGTACTGCTAGACGTGAATGCTAGTTATGGCCTATGCCACCCCACTATATCGAGCCTATATCAAGGTGCTGGTTACGTAGAACAAATTTCCTGGAGTCCGTGCTCATCCCTCCTCTATCTCTCTTCTCAGCCAGCCAGCGGACGTGCGGAGCCCATCTTCTGTTTGCTCATATGCGGTCCCACATGTCAGTGAAAACACAAGAGGACCCACTGAACCTGCACATCTTTCACCTCGACATGCTGGTGATGAAAAACAAATCCAATAAAGATCTTCGGTGGCCGCTTTTGGAGTTACTCAAGAGTAGTAAGATTCTATTTTATAGTTTAACCCAAGATGCACATCACGTGGCTTCAACTACCACTCTATTTTCTTGCATGACATGACCTGGATGCTGGATGTCCCACGTGTCGACAAAAGGAGGAAGAACCCGGCCAAATCTTTGGTTGTGATCTCGGATTAGACTAGTTGTGCTAACTTAAAAAATTTATTGTGTAGAATGGATGCAAGTTTCGGTATTGGGAAGAAGAGTACATCGATATATTGATAGAGCGCAATTTAGTAGATGTTCTAGCACTTTTAGCTAGCATAGAGGCTAGAGATGAGACTAGTGCACTTGTTGATATTCCTACTAGAATAGAGGCTAGACATGAGACTAGTGCACTTGTTGATACTCCTACTAGAATAGAGGCTAGACATGAGACTAGATGCGAGGAAGCAACGTCTACTTCTTTACACTCGAAGAAGAAAGAAGCACGCAAGATCGAGCCTCCGCAGATCAACAATGAATGCATCGACAAGGCACTAATCCAACTTACAGGAGCAGTTATGGAAGTTGGATATATTATAAAATGTATTCTTATGGTTCTTGTTTTCTTTGGTCTTGCTTGTCTAGTCAAAATTATCATTGGAGTTCGTGCAAAACGGAGGTCCGTTTGGGGTCGTGCGTTGGAGTTGGCCTTACAAGTGGGACCGCAATTGAGGAAACCGACTATAGGCAAACCCCCACCTCGCCTGCCGCGTGATGGCTGAGTTAGAGAAACGATGAGGTTGAAGAGATTGCTCTAGCACGGACTCCAAGAAATATGGTGTCAGATGGATGTCGTGCTGGTGGCGTGTGCCGTACTCCTGGACGTGAATGCTTGTTCTGGCCCATGCCACCGTACTACTCCTACTACTTATATAGTACTAGTAGTATTGAGGATCCGAGGTGCTGGCTACATACAGCGAACACATTAACATATGGCTACAGTAAAAACACCCGCCCGATGCGCGAAGCATGTGAAGGTAGTACAAATAGTGTACTACTATTGTTGATTGGCCTCATCCGATAACTTGTTGCAATGCACGTACAATTATGTATTCGGAAAAAAAAAAATTGCCTCGTTGCACCATTCACTCAGAGAAGCGACTCGAAAGCCATTCATAAATTTAGTAAGTTTATCACAGGCATATCATTTTATTACATACAACAGGTCATCAACCCACATGGACAACAAGGATACATTATAAATACTAAAGTTCTCATCACACAACAAATAATGAACTTCAACTCAACCAATCCTCGGTGTTGGAAATGCTTGCTTTGAACCACAAGTGATTTTCTAGGAAGGGCCATCCATTGTCGATCTCGAGACCAACGCAGGACTGATCATCCAGGCTGAAGCGGCCCACTATATCAGTACTTGGGTAGGGAACCACCGAAATGTCCGAGGTATAGATACAATTGCTTCTCATAAATGGTAGTAATGTTGTGTCAATGGTAGTTGGATCGCCTTTCACCATCATTGGATAGTTTTGTCCAAGGAAGAGCGAGTTTTCTCCAAGACTATCAATTCTGTACCAGGGAGAAGGTGTTGGCGCTAGCACACTAGTATCCATCCTGAATACCATGCAACGGGTGTTGGAATAGGTCCAGAGAGTGCGACCATGGGAGACTACACCTGCTTCCTTAGTAGTAACATCAGAAGTGGGCTGTATACATAAAAGAAGAGGTGATCCATTGGAATTAGTTGACAGGCACCACAGAGTATATGGGCGCTGCTCGTCCTCATGCTCGTGATCATCACCATCGTCATCTCCCCCTTGGTTATAAAAATTTTCAAGTATAGGTGGTGGAATGTTCACAGGACCTTGGAAACACAATAAGAAGGTTAATTAGTAAAGGGAAATTTGCTAACCCGCATGCATGTGGTTGAAACAACTATAATTACGGTGGAAGACAAACGTACCGAAACTACGAGGATCCCTTGTAAAAACAATGAGTGGTGGAAGCAAACACAAGGCCCTCGTATTGAATTGCATCATAGTACTCATCCGTGTACAGAAACTGATTTTTGAGCAATATCCATCCAGTCGAACCACGAAGGACGGCAACAAGCTTGGTGAAGATAGCAACAACTACATAGTTCTTGTAGTTCCAAGAGCGGTTGGGAACTCAACAAATTGCTATCTCCCATAGAAGACAGTCACCATGATCGTATTTTAACGTGCATAGAATACCGGTGTGGTCAACGTCTGGGCAATCTGCTGAGATTTTTGGAAGTGGAATCCGGTGACGAGTGTACACATTCACAAGTTCCCACTCGCAGTTGGACCCAATATAAACAACCCAATCTCCATTTGCGCCTGCCAAGCCTTACCCTCAAGCGAAGGCATCTTAACATCATACATATCATTATCAAGTGGCATCAACTTGCACAAGGCAAGGCCTCCATCGTCCCCGCGCCAGTCATCAGGGTCATGATGAAGAAGATAGGGGAGATCAAACCTCTCCTTGACCCTTAGGTTCCTTGTAATGATGTTATTAGTTGAGTCGAGAATGGTCTTGAACAAACCTGCCATGCTAGCCAAGGTGATGACGTCGCACAGATCAATGAGTTCCTCCACCACGTCATCTTTCAGATCGGGGCAAGAATAACGGGGTCGTTTCCGGCCTGTTCCCTCCATGGAGAAGACGATCAAACAATGGCAGAAGGATGGGTGAAGGCAAATGGAGGAGGGGGGAAGAGCGTGCGACCGCAGTTCCAAATCGAGAGGGAAAGGCGAAGAGTCGGTGGACGGTTGCCAGTTTGCCACGGTACACGAAGAGGTGCCCCGGCCTACACGTCCGTTCGGAAATACTAGTAGAAAAGGACTCGCCGTCGTCTCACTGATATGTTGGAACGGGACCACATGTCAACGAAACATGGTTTTTAGTTTCTCGTGCAAAATGCGAGTTGGCCGCATTGGCCCGAGGTGCCGCATTAGTTATCGACCTTTATTTTTTAATGGCATGCCGTTCAGTTTTGAAGCACGACTAGCTGGTACTGTACGCAGAGAAAATATAAACTACTCTACCACTACTCCACCTCCAGTACTAGTAGTATAAAAAAGATATATAGGCTGGAGCTTCAGCGCTTTCTTGCTAAGGGCTGCCCACTTGCTTCTCACACTATCACCCTCTCTCTAGATCTAAAAAGACAGCCTCTCTCTCCCTCCTCACCGGTGGTAACAAATCCACCGGGGAAGAAAAGGATGTGCAGCGTTGACACACTCGTCGTCAGCGAGCGAGGTCACGCACTGACGGCAAGGCCGTCCTCTCAGACCTAGCGCCCGCGCGGGATGGCCTCCGTCCCCAAGCTCGCTGTCGTAGTGTGTGTGGAGGACGACGACCACGAGCGAAGCCACTTCCCACCGACCCTCGGGTATGCTACCTCTTTTCGAACCATACCCTTGTTCTATTGCCCCATCTGCCACGTCGTTGCATGTGGATCTTTTTCCACTCCACCATCTTCCCAATTTGCTATCCTCTGCTCTGCTGGCCACGTAGACGAAAACCTTAATTTTCACTATTAAAGGAAACCCTACTTCATGCAGACTAATCCATGTCTGGGTTGAATAAGGAAAGGAAGGGAGACTATACTGTCCAAGAGAGTAGGCATCGAACCCGCATCTAGGTTGAAAAGGGGGAAATCAGTAGCTAAGGAACGAGTCTTGTGTCTCTTGGTTGAAGAAGTGTAGAAAGGCATGACAACGCAATAGAGAATGACCAGGTCGAAAACCTTAATTTGCACTATTAAAGGAAACCCTACTTCATGTAGACTAATCCATGTTTGGGATGAATAAGGAAAGGAAGGGAGAAAGTACTGTCCAAGAGACTAGGCATCTAGGTTGAAAAGGGGAAAATCAGTAGCTAAAGAATGAGTCTCGTGTCTCTTGGTTGAAAAAGGTGAAAAAGGGTAGAAAGGCATGACAACGCAATAGAAAATGACCAGGTCGATCGGTTTGTTGTCCTCACATAGGAAAAAGGTGGCTAAAGAGAACAAAAATGGGACGTAATCCACATATGCTGCCTGGATATTTGTTGCTCTGGGAAACCATACCTCCCTCACCACTCTGCGTCCATGGAGGTACATCGAACTGGTACGCCCACTGTCCGAATGGGCCTCCCATGCTCTTATTGCCACTTTTTGCTGTTAGTATTACGCCAATAGTCAAGTCAAGCAATGCTACTGCTAAAGTGATGCCACATTTAACTAATGCCGCACTCAGTCTAATGCCACCAATAAATTTAAGCAATGCCATTTAATGTCACTGGATTATTTCAGGGTTAGCTATTGATTGTGGATATATTAAAGACTTTTCAGCTAAGGCATTCTGATGCTATTGCACAGCCAGTATACCAACGATGAAACATGTTACTACCTTCGGATTTTTGCATTGTTAATGCTTATGGATTACATACCTCACTTTCATGAGATAAGTTAATTTTTTTGTAGAATGTCACCAAAATGCCAAGGCGCTGATGTCATTTTATTTTGGTTAAACTGCACAAAAAATTATGAAGACAAGAGGAAAGGTCAAGAGTGGGCACCTCCTCCTCCGGATGTTCTCTTGATTCGTTCGATCAAGTTTTTATGTTTGATCGATTATCAAGATTGGGATAGCAATTTTTAAGGTCCCCATGAGTTCGAAATGATATTTACCTTGGAGGTACATGGTTTGCAAATTTTTTATACTGTCATTAGTTAATAATGCTAGTTACCTTCAGACTTTTGTATTTGGTTTAATGCTCATGCACGGCTAGTATACCAATGCTGAAACTTGTTACCTTTACATTTTGTATTGTTAATTCTTATAGAAATCTTCGAGTGCTAGAGTTTATTTAAATATGTTCAATAAAACCATTGTACTGTACTCTGTAATAAACTAACTACTCTGCTGCTGCACTAGCCATTGGATTAGTGTATATTTGTAGTATTCGAATGGTGTTGCATTAGCGTATGGACATAAATAAAGTGTGGCAAGCTTTCCCAGATATGTGCTCAAGAAAACTACTACCTGTTTTTCTAAATACTAGATGTTTGGGTACTTTAAATTGAACCACGAAAACGTCTAATATTAAGGAACAAAGGGTGTAGAGTTCACTCAAATTATCCTGGTAAAGCTAGTCACACCTTTGTTAAAATTAATGTTCATTATGTTATCGGAGGAGGTCTGTATGTTTGTCTCTAATGCCTGTCGACTACATACCTGGCATCATGATGTAATGTTAAGTCATTTCCTTTTGTACAGTGTCACTAAATTGTCAAGGCGGTGATGGCATTTTATTTTAGTTGAACTACACAAATTATGCTTAAAAGAAGAGGAAAGGTCAGGAGTCGATCATTCTTTCAAAAAGAACTATATATGCATTTCTGACATCAGCCGTTGTTGCCTTATTTATTCCTTCAAACAGGTGGTTAGAAACAGTCTTGCTACCTTTCCATTAAGAAATTGGAATGCTTATATTTTTGAGTCTATGCTTCAACTAGTGTCGTTTTTACAGTAATCACACTTTCAATATCTATGCAAACAGGGATGCTCGATTTTAGTGGAACTGCACAAAAAGTCCAACTAGTTCAACATTAGGAGCATGTTTTCTTCCAAACCTTTATATCCAATTAGTGGCACTATGAGCTGTTCATTACGAAGGTACATGGTTTGCTACTATCTTGCTACTCTTTTTGTACTATCATTAGATAGTAATACTAGTGGTTTGCATGTGAATTTATTGGCAGGGTGGACCTACATTGGAGGTGCAGGACATGATTCAATGATTGGATGCTCAATTTCGGTTGTATCGATTTCACCTCTTCCATCACAGCGAACATGGATATCCTTGGTCTGATGAAGAATAGGCGCTATATTTCTGCTCTGAACCAGCAAATCAATTCAGTATGAAATTGTCCAGGGCAAAACATAACTATATCAAATTGTCCAGTCCAGAACATGACAGATGCTAAGCGGAAGAGACATGTTTAAACCAAAAATACAAGGTGTGGTATATGTTTACTAGCTGCTTGATATTTGCGCAGACACAGATGTCTGCCCGTTGCTATTTGGCAAACAAACAAAGTGACCGCAATTTTGTTTGAACTGCACAAGAGAATAGTATAGTCACTGCTTGGAGTGCCATTTGAAAATAGACATAGAAAGATTGGATAGTCACTTCATGGACTGCAGAAAAGTAGTACTATACTATTTATTGGCCAACACTAGGTGCTTCATTGCATTGGTGTGATTATACAATGGGCATCATTTTTCCTAAGTTAAAGTTTGTATTCCGAAAATAGTCTCGCCGTGTGATCGAGAGAACACCAAATCATATTGCAGTGGATGTTCCTCCATCATGTGTGGTTCATTCTCATGGTTTGCAAGAGGAATTGTAAGAGGAATTGTAGACTTCACAAACAAATTCTCATGTGTGGTCCATCATGTGTGGTTCATTCTGTTGGTATATCACTTACGTTTGTCGGCGTTCTGGGAACGGGGGTCCCCAGATTTGCCTGCCTGTGGCCTACGGCGTGGCTCAAAGGAGGCCCAACACAACCCATCTTCATCAACGCAAGCTCAAGACCCTCGCGAGGGGCCAAGCCTCGCGGGGCGGACGACAAGGAGCTTCCTCAGGCACGGCCTCGTCAGGCTGGCTCATGAGGAGGCGGTGAGTTCAAGGCGGGGTACCTCGCGAGGTGCCCATGACGCAAGCCATGACGACCAAGGGCGTCAGTCGGGCGCCAGCCCGCGCAGTGTCCTCCTTTCCTCTTTGGTGCAAAGGGGGCAAGCGCAGGCGAGAGCATCAAGCAAAGGCGTCCATTTTGGTGCAACAAGACCAAGACCAGCCCAACGGCCGGAAGGAAGTCATTGTGGAGCCCAAGACGGCGTCACCACCAGAGCCTTTGACAGGCGAGGACCAACTTTAGTCAGGATAAGTGTACCCGTTGTTCCCCTTCAAAATGGCCAGTTGTTGGCTTCCTTCCCGCTCAATATTTGGGGAGAGGCCCAGGGCCTTCGCCTATAAGTAGGACTAGCCACCCCCAGGGTAGAGGCACCTGAATCTGGACCTGACCAGGCATCTTGATCCTGACCGAGAAACCAGTAGATAGGGCGATTGAACTCCTCCCAGCAGTTCGTCGCACCAGCCAAGAACAGACCCTCGCGAGGCTGTTCTACCTTGTATTGTTCATCATCAAGCCCAAGAGGCAATCCACCACACACACACACTGGAATAGGGTATTACACCACAATGGTGGCCTGAACCAGTATAAATCTTGTGTCTCTTGTGCTGTTCAGTTTGGTAGTTTAGGTCCTAGTGATTCGGCGAGGAGCGAGCCGATAGAGCGTTGAATCTCCGCGCGCACCCCAGTGTTCGAACCTCAAGGGTCTGCTGGAACCCGAAATCCGACATTTGGCGCGCCAGGTAGGGGTGCGTCGGGATCCACCTTCCGCCGCTCCGTGCCCCGTCGCATCGTCATCACCATGTCCGGCGACCAGGCGGGCAACCCTGATCCTTGGGCGGCTTGGCCCGCCCGCGCAGAGCCGCTCGCCCCGGGCGACCCCATGCCCCAGGCAGCTCGCGGTCCGCAGGGCGCTGCGGGCCGTGGGCGACACGGACAGGCCTCGACGGCTCTAACACTGCGGCAGACGCGGTCGGTAGCAAGGGCCTCCAACCACGCCACGGCCACGACGCCGTACACCCGCCGGGAGCAGGCGAACTCAAGGGCCGCGCTCACGGTGGCCCGAGAGCTGCTGCAGTGCACACTGATGGAAGGCGGCCGTGACGTGCTGCTAGAGCGGGTGGCAGAGCTCCTGGGCTTCACCGCCTCGGGGGCTCACCCCTTTTGCACTCCGCTCTCGCCTCAGGCCCAGGGCGGCCTGCGCGGGGGCCACACGTGCAACCGCGGGCTCCAAAGCTACTCCAACACCAGTGAAGCCGTCAGCACAGGGTCGGCGGCAGCACCGACTCCGCTCCCCGCCAGTGAAGAAGGACTCGTCTCGACCCACGGCCCCCGTGGGCCACCGCGTTACCATCACCAGGCTGGCACGTCAAGCAAAGCTGCGTGGCACGCGGAGCCCTACAGCGCAGCCTTCGGGATAATGGCCACGGAAGAGTACGTGCCCCACATGATGGATCAAGGGCACCCGCGCGAGGGCGAACAAGGCTCGCTCCTCAGCCCAAGCTGGGGGGACGAGGCGCCAAAAGTTGAGCTCTTCCAGGAACCCCGGGACAGTCCCGCTGGCCACGTTGGGAGCGACGATTATCGGGTACCACTAATCCCTCAGGAGCAGGCATACACTAATCATGGGTCGCAGGAGGTGCAGGTCGCCACAGCGAGCAGCTGCCCCGCTCCAGCAGTCTCTTACCCCTCAGGAGGAGGGCGTCGGGGGCTGCAGGAGAGGGGCCGAGATCCGACATCACCACCGCGGCGTTCGGAGCAAGGCATTCCCGGAGGTAGGCCCTCCGCTAGGGACGTGCCTCAGGGCCTGCCCCTGGCGGAGGACCCATGGTCGTCGGGGGAACCGCTGGCGACCGCTCTACTGTCACACCCTGCATTTTGTAACATTTCACTTGCATTATTAAAGCATGAAAATTGGGACCAACAAAAACTTTTGCATTATTTGGCTTTTATTTGGAGTTGGTTTTCTCTCTGTGATTGTCTTCAAGTGCTCTTTAAAGTCAACTACTCCACCTTCTGTACTTCATCTCCTTGCCCCAACTTCTGCCCAATGATCATGCCATGTGTATAGAGCAATATAGTATTTTCTTACAAAAATAATTTGGCCAAGAAGTATTTTCTAAAATTAGTTTTTCAAAAAGCCCTGAATTGAGGTTTCCACTACAAGTACTTGATTTGGGGTATGAAAATTATCTCAAAGAGTATATTTGAAACCTATTAGGTATAGGACTTCCATAAACCACAAAAATATAATTTTAAAAGCTATCTTCCTATTTCGTTTAAAAGCTTTTCTTTAAGGCCAGAAATGGTCTTTAATAGGGAAAAATTATTATATTGTTTCAAAAATATTTGACAAAAATTAGGGAAACTCAGTGGACATATATTTTCCATATATAAGAGTTTCAACACATGGTCATGTTCAAAATATTGGTCAAACCCCTCCAAAAACCCTTTATGGATATTTCAAGCTTTTGAAATATTCACAAAGGAAATATTCTCCAAAAATTCCAAGAAAATTCTATCACCTCACATATGACATACTTGATGATCTTGACAAGTATCATGTCATGGAGAATAATATAACCCCATGAAATCCCCTCAAAACCATTTCTGTCCATTTTGAAGTTTGAGCAACTTTACATTGCCAAACATGTCCAAATGTTCTCAATCTTGGTGCACATGCTCCAATGGTCTAAAAATGCATCTAGACCAAATGGCACAGGTTGGAGAAAAAGATATCTTGATCAAAGTGCCTCAAAACCCTCTCTGACCAGAATCAAATTTGAACTACTTTGTACTACCAACTTTCTCCCCATGACCCCAACTTTTGGGAGCCTGATCACATGACTAAATGAGGCCACCACACCAAGTGGTGCATCAAGGAGAAGTGATCTACTCAACTGGATCTACACAAGTCCATTCTTGCCAATTTTTAGGGTTTACAAAAGTTGCATTGGCAACTTTGCCCAAATAAGCTCAAAATGGGTGGAAGGCCCTAATTATATGGGACATCTCACCCTATGGAGTCTTGTGGCAAGTGGAAGTCATTAACTTGCCCAAACCATCATCAAACACCTTCTGGCAGAATGTTGAAATGCCAATTCCAGCCTCTTCCACTAATCTCCTTGAGCCCATCTTTTTACCACAACCCCTCCTCGTTCCCCTCTGTCACTTGGATGCTTTTCTACCCGAGGAAGCAATGATGAGGGAGGGGGAAACCCCATTTGTCTTCTCTGGACAGCAGCTTCTCCCCTCTCTCTCGGCCTCCTTCTCTCCCCTCAGCCCTCCAGCGCATCCAAGGCTCACCCCCACTTTTGCCCACACCCCCTGCAGCCTCCAGACACTAGTGGACGCGCGCGGACGCGGGAAAGCCGCGGATGCCGGCCAAAGTCGCGCTCTGGAGCGCCTGGCAGGGCACCCGACCGTTGACACCGCGTCTCCCGACCACCTCGAGCTTCCCCCGCGCGCCAGTCGATGCCCCTCGACGTCCGCTCCATGCCAGCAGGCCACCCACTTGCTCCCGCGCCCTCCTCTCTCTCCTGCAGCTCGCGCCAGAGCGCCGCCCCGCTCGGCCAATGCCCGCGCCACCCTTGTGGCCCGCGTGCAGCTCGTCCCGCGCCCTCCTCTCTCTCTCCCTGGCACCCTACACCACTCCCACGAACACCCCCGAGCCCTCCGTTCCCTTTTTAATGGCCACCCGAGCCGATCCCGCGGGCACCCGTAGGCCACGCCCACGATGGACCTCGGCCAGCCTATATAAGGCAACCCCGAGCTTCTCTCTCCCTCCCTGTCGCTCCCCCACACTCCTAATCTACCTCCCGACCCATCCATTTAACCCCAGAGAGGCCCGAGCTCGAGATCGAGCTCGAGCTCCGCCGCCTCGGGTCGTCGACGTCCATGCGGTACAGGCCTCCTTCGCCCCTGTTCTCTCTCGATCTGGAACCGCAAGGCGTCGCTGACCTTTTCCCCTCTCTTCCCCACTCGTTTTGTAGCCGGGAACAGCCGGAACCATCGACGCCCGAAGCACCTCCGCCACGTGACCTCGTCACCGGCGAACCAGGCTGCTCCAGCGACCGTCTCCACCACCACCCGAACGGCGACACCTCCCCGGGTCCAACGGTACCACCCGCGCACCTCCCCGTGCTCTGTATCGCCGCCGGCGAGCTCGTCGTTGCCTCTGGACGAAGGTAGACGACGACGGCCGTGGGGCCAGCCCGTCAGCCTCACGCCCTGACGGGTGGGATCCACCCGTCAGGTTTAACGCGCGCGCGCGCACTGGTTCGCCCGTCGGCTAAAGGCGTATTTCGCCTTTACGCCTTCGACGTGGCAGCCTGCGTGGGCTGGTTTCCCCCCTGAGCCTGCTGCCCGTGGCCTCTCTGGCCCAGTAGCACAGTGTTGTTTTTCTTTTTTTTTCATTTTCTTCCTGTTTTACAAAAATTCCACAGGGCAAAATATTTATCCAAATGAAATATTTCCAACTCCTAAAATCCCAGAATAATACCACCTATTTATTGATATAACTTTCATGCTCATCCATTACACCTTTCTGCTCTGTTCAAATTTAAATTCAAATTTGAACAATAAAACCTCTGCTTGAAAATCCACAACTCTGTCTCCCTAGCTCCAAATCCAAAACCAAGAATTTTCCCCTTCCTAGTTTTCCTCCTAGTATTTTACAAAAATAAGTTGACATTTTTTTGAGCACTTTGACTTTTCTATTTTTATTATTGTCTCATTTATCCGTTGTTTTATTGCGACGATTAGATCCTGTGTTTGACGAAGTAGTTGGAGAAGAAGGAGCGGAAGGGCCTGAAGACTTTGAAGACCAAGCCAACCAAGGCAAGCAGCCCTTTGACCATGTCTATGGAACCCTTTTTATGCATGTCATATAGCACTTTATTATTGTTGCATCGGATTCATGATGAGATGGTGAACCACGTGGGATGGTTGCCTCCGTTACTTCCTCGTTAATACTTGCATTGTGCACGACCCTACCTTCTTACGATGGTTATGCCGGTGGGAGTAGATAGGATGCTAAAGTAGTGGCTACGCAAAAAGGGACGGGTTTATGCATGGTGAACGAGACAAAGTATTTTCAAAAGACTTTTCGAAAACCTCATCGGGTGCCACTTATGCCCGAGGGAGATGATGAGATGGGTAGCCACTTGATGACGAAGTGGTGTACCGAGGCAAGTGGGTGTGTTGTTTTCAAAAACGGATAGATTTAAGATTTGATGACTGTCCCAACCTTACATGCGCAACCACTCTACCCTTATATGGGAAAGGGCATTATTGATTACCTAGACCGATACTAGCTTGGAGCCCGCATTTCTAGTGACGGGGGAGAGTTGGTGCTCTCTCTCGGGACGGGGTCGTGCCAGGTAGGGCGGCCATGACTGTTTTCACAGGGCACCGGACACACCGTTGGTACCCCGTGCCAGTGGTATGTGATAATTATGGGAGCGAGGCTCCAAGAAAGTGTTAGGTGAAATGTTGGGCACGGGGGTTACTGCCAATCGAGTGGACTCCATGTTAGTGTCGTCTAGGGAAAGGTAGTGATCGGGTGCTTACCCCGGGTACTTGAGGTACCGCGGGTCGTGGCTAACACGGAAGTTCCCCGGATCTTGTGGGTACAGTGTGCAACCTCTGCAAAGTGTAAAACTATTCGAATAGCCGTGTCCATGATCAAGGACAGTTGGGCGGTGCTGCTTAAACTATGTCCAGAGTTTTGCAACCATGTGTGTGAGCTGATAAAAACTACTTGGGTCAAGTCAAAAGGACTTGACATGATTGAGTTGGGTTGGTGCCCACTCTATTTATGTTGATATCTATAACCTGTCCTCATGGTTACCTGAGCTCTCTTGATGCATGCCTTGCAAAGTTGTTGAACATGTCACTGCACTCAAAACTAGCTTTCTGCCAAAATTTACCTATACCATGCATTTTTGTATCTTGAACCAAAACATGGGTTGCTTGTGAGTACATTCAAAGTACTCATTGGCTTGCCACTGGTTATTTAATTGACCAGGCATGGAAGAACCGGAGTTCGAAGAAGTGTTCTTTGGAGACGAACATGCGATCTAGGACGTTTCCCAGTCAGAATGCCTGTAGGGTTAAGGCAGATGGCATGGGTTCTACTTATCGACGAAGATTTCCGCTGCTTGTGTTTCATTTGATGTTCAGCCCTTAAGGCTTTATCAATGTAAGACTTGACCATAATGGTCACAATTTGTGTAAGACGGTATGTATGGATGTAAGACTCTTGTTATTCAGCTTCTGTGTGTTCAGTGAGCATTGATCTCTGGGATCACTGTACACGTGCATTCGGTGATCTCGACTTATGAGTCGGGGCCCCCACATCTACCCCATCGGCGGCGTCCTGGTTTCCGATCGTCGTTGATGGCACTAGAGTGTGGCGCAAGGCGGGGCCCTCATCTGGCGATATGAAGCAAGGCCGGTACCTGTGAAGAAGGCCCAGTGCTTGTGAAGCTCGCCGCCCCGTGACACTCTCACGGAATAATGAGTGGGGCTGTACACGCCCCGGAGTCTCAGGGGTGCCGGCCTCAGGCCTTGGGGCTCCCTCCCACACCCAGTGGTAGCACTTAGCTCCACGCTGGTGAGAAGACGTCCAAGACTAGACTAGGTGCCGGACGTGGCCTTTTGTTTGCTTTCATTGCTTTTCCCTTGGTTGCTGCTTTCCCCCGTTGGATTTAAGTTGAACTCGAATTTGAGATTTGCGTGTGTTGGGGAAGGGGTGCTTAGTCTCGTTCGAGCAATCTCTCGCGTTTCGGTTACAATCTCGCCTCAGCTGCCTCCCCTCGTGAGCCCCTCGCGAGCCGGGTCTGGCCTAGCTTGCGTGCAGCCTAGATTGCCGCCGTCATACCCCCTCGGGAGGTTTTTTCACTGCAGATCCTACGGATTCGATCAGGAGGCGTTCGAGGCACCACAGCCTCCCGCAAATTATCTCAGGACCTGCGCAGGACGAAGGTAAACTAACCAGCCGGCTCGATGCCTAGCCAACCACTTGGCACGGGCCTATGAGCAATGTAGCATTGACTAGTGTGCTAAAACATTGGTTTTACATGAGGGGCACCCCCTCCCAAAATGCTCTCACAACCATTGGGACAAAAGCCTGAGTTCTATTCATGCAGGATAAGGAAACAGGGACGGCATGCTGTCAGTTAGATAAATCCCCCAATGCATCCTCAGGAGCGCCGACCGAGCTGTCGCTGGCGTCGCTGGCCTCGCCATCGCCCTCCGCGTTGCCGCCAGCGGCGTCAGGGCCGTTCACCACACCGCCCTCATCGGCGGCCACAATCACGCCGTCGTTGTCTGAAGCGAAGGCCCTGACAAGGGCGTCCACGTTGTCTTCCACCCAATACGCCAGGTCGTCTCGGACGGCCTGGGGGACTGGGGCGATGGCAGCGTCGAAGTCAAAATGAGGATCCATATTCCGGAGATGGCTGAAGACACGGGAAAAGGCGCGCCCGAGCAGGGCTCGGCTCCTCTCCTCCACCAACCTGTTGGCACGAACCGACC
Organism: Triticum dicoccoides; assembly: GCF_002162155.2. Lineage (NCBI taxonomy): Eukaryota > Viridiplantae > Streptophyta > Magnoliopsida > Poales > Poaceae > Triticum > Triticum dicoccoides. Next base: position 194,383,976 of record NC_041389.1, on the reverse strand, counting down.
ATGCCTCCAGCTGCGTCACGATGTCGGTGAAGAACTGAAGGTTGCCTGCGTAGTTAATGGCATGCGGCTCGCTGACGGCCGCCTCGCAGATGTTACCTAAGGCCGTGTTGGCCCTCTCCCAAAGCGTGGTGAGCATGGGGGCGTGCTCGTGTTCCAAGAGCCGCCGCTGACGCATCTCGTCCGCATTCTGACGGGCGACGGCCTCAGCCTCAACCACCTGTTGGCGAAGAAGAAGCACCTCGGCAAGGGAAGTAGTTGACTCCCCCTGCGCCGCCTCGAGTGCGGCTTGTAAGGCATCAATCCGCCGCGTCGCTTCCTCCAGCTTGGTCCTCAGGGCGGTGGTCCTACCTTCGGCCTCGGTCCGGACCAACTCCAGCCTCTTCGAGAGCTCGCGCTCGAGGTTCAGGCACGCCGTCGCCACCCGACGTCCGACCTCCTCCGAGACACGGGCTTCCCGCGCAGCGACATCGTCCTCCGCCCGTGTCACCCAGTGCTCCCTCGTCTCCAGGCGCTCGTGCTCGCGCGCGCGTTCGGTGGCCTCCGGCGTCAACGCCTCCTCACGCTTCTGGAGCTCCGCTGGGTCGCCGGAGGCCACCTTCATCGACGCAAGGGCCACCTCGCGCAGCTCCACCTACTCCTCCAGTGAGCGGCACCGGGCCAAGAGTTCCTGTGCCCGCTCCTCCGTGGCCTCTCGCCGCCGGTCAGCTTCCCGGGCTTCTTCGATGGCCTGGGAACGGGCCTCCCGAGAGGCCGCCAGCGACGCCTTGGCCTCTCATCATCAAGATCGCGCCGACGGTGCGCGAGGGCGGCAGCCGCCTCCTTCTCGCGCCTCTCCGCAACCAGCCAAAGGCCATCGGCCTCGAGGCGCGCGTCCTCATCAACGAGTTCCTCACCAAGCAGGCTCACCGCGTCAGCCGCCCTCCGGAGGAACCCTTGGCGAAGAGCACGACGCTCCCGGGCGCGCTCAAGTACGTCCTCCACACCATCATCCGCCCCAAGCGAGCACCGTGGGGCTCGGATCAGCACTCCCCTCTCGGGCAGGGAGCTGGGGGCTGGCGCCCTCGAGATGACCGGGCGCACCCTGCCAAAGGCCCGACCTAAAGCCAGTCCATCTCCAAGTGAAGAGCACCGGGAGTACCCCAGCCAATCACGGTCCACGGCCAGACGAGAAGCCCACGGCAGGCTAGCTATGCCACGAGGAAGCCTGCGAGGGAAGGCCGCGGGGAGCGTAGGGCCGCGCTGCGCCTCGGGAAGGTTCTCCTCACCAACCGGCCTCACCACAAGGGCCCGGCTGCTCAGGATGATCGAAGACGATGGAGGAGGTGGAGGCAAGGGGGATGGCTCCTCATCCACCCCCGTGAGCTCGGAAGGAAGGGCCCTGCAGGGCAAGGATCAGAACAAGCAACGAAAGAGTCAGGAACAAGGAAGGGGGAAGGCTTACTCATCGATGGCGTAGTACTTCCTACGCTTCAGCAGGCGACAAGGGTAGTCATCGCCCAGGGCCTCCCTCCTCTTCCGTAGGGCCTTAAAGTCCACGCGGAAACGACCCAAGAGTTGAGCGCAGGGGTCAGCTTGCGACGAGGAGGAAGCATCGAGGCGACTCGCGTCGGGGGCGTCCGCCTGATGCACGATGCCGGTTGCCTCACCAAGAAGAGCGGCTGGGGCCTCGAGGGCCTCAGCCGCAGGCACTGCGAGCAGCCGCTCACCACCCTCAACTGCGGTAGCACGGGCCTCGGGAGCCACTCCCTCATGAGCGCCGCCCAGTGTTGTCGCCTCGGCGAGGGCACCCTCGGCCTCTAGAGGCTCATGCCTCCCAGCCCTACCACTTGAGGAAGAGTCGCCCCGGGCGGCTGTGAGGGCGACCACCACCACTGGGTTCTCGCGAGGCCCCTGTAGGCCAGCAGGGCGCGGCCCCCATTCGTCGAAGATGGGCATCTGGCTCACAAAGTCGCCTCTGTTCGAGCAGAGGTACAGCAAGGCCCCCCCTTGACGAATGTCGCCGGGGGAAGGATCCCCAGTCAAGACCAAGAGCACCTTCCTCAGAGCTTCAGGCATCAGGTCCTCTTCCTGGAGCCGCATACGGTCCCCATGACCGCTGAAGGCCCACATTCGATGAGAGTGGCGCTGGAGAGGGGCGACGTGGCGCAGCAAGAACTCCTTCACCACCTTGGGCGCCGTCACGCCAAGCTTCCTCAGGAACTCGAAGCGGTGCCAGACGAAGGCGAGCCGGGGGCTCGCAAGCGTCTCCTGGCCCCAACCCGAGTTAGGGACAGCAGGCGAAGATGGATCCGTCAGCAGGGGGTTGTGCACCCCTACATCCACATACAGCCACCGCTCGCGAAACCCAGGCGCGGGCGGAGGAAGACTGAAGTCGATTCCAGAAGCCGTTGTCTCAGGCGCAGCAATGAAGCTCACGCACCCCGAGCATTGGGTGGGGTCGACAAGGCGCAGAGAGAAGAAGTGGCGCAGCAAGGCAACCGAAGGAAGGATGCCCATCATTGCCTCGCAAACGAAGGCAAATACCGCGAGAAGGGTGATGGATTCAGGACCCAGGTGCATCATATGGATCTGATAATGGGAAGCACGGCCTTGAAGAAATCAGAGAAGGGGGGAACTAGTCCCGCCCACAGGGCGTCGGCGAAATACCGGACCTCGGTGGGAATCCTGTCAACAGAGAAGCGAGACGCTGGCCAGGCCGTCGTCCTCCCGCACTTGTTGAAGATGGTGGCCAGGGCTGAGCGGACCTTGCCCAGGCCTTCTTGATTGATTATGACCGGCCAATCGACAGCGGGGGCCACCGTCGACGACGAGCGAGGCGGCGGCACGGGCTTCTTCCCTTTTCCCTTCCTCGGCAGAGCCATGACGACAGGAAGGGATGGGGGAAGGTCCGAGATTGGATTGGATACGAAAGCTGGAGTTCGAGAGAAGAAAGGACAGGGAGCGCTCAAGCAGCAGAAAGGGGAGCGGCTGTGTGCGGCAGCGAGTCCGCCTAGCAAGGCACAAAATAAGGAGGCGTGGGAGAACAGTGCCGCCCACGTCCAATCAACCGCCACGCGGCGCCCAAGGCCGTAGGCTGTTAGGGCCCAAGACGCTTCGCACTTGCCCTTTCGCCTCTCTGCTCGGCCAAGTTCGGGCGCGCCGTGGGCCCGGGGGCTACTGTCGGTGTTCTAGGAACGGGGGTCCCCAGACTTGCCTGCCTGCGGCCTGCGGCGTGGCTCAAAGGAGGCCCAGCACAGCCCATCTTCATCAACGCAAGCTCAAGACCCTCGCGAGGGGCCAAGCCTCGCGGGGCGGACGACAAGGAGCTTCCTCAGGCATGGCCTCGTCAGGCTGGCTCATGAGGAGGCGGAGAGTTCAAGGCGGGGTACCTCGCGAGGAGCCCATGACGCAAGCCATGACGACCAAGGGCGCCAGTCGGGCGCCAGCCCGTGCAGTGTCCTCCTTTCCTCTTTGGTGCAAAGGGGGCAAGCGCAGGCGAGAGCATCAAGCAAAGGCGTCCATTTCGGTGCAACAAGACCAAGACCAGCCCAACGGCCGGAAGGAAGTCATTGTGGAGCCCAAGCCAGTGTCACCACCAGAGCCTTTGACAGGCGAGGACCAACTTTAGTCAGGATAAGTGTACCCGCTGTTCCCCTTCAAAATGGCCAGTTGTTGGCGCCCTTCCCGCTCAATATTTGGGGAGAGGCCCAGGGCCTTCGCCTATAAGTAGGACTAGCCACCCCCAGGGTAGAGGCACCTGAATCTGGACCTGACCAGGCATCTTGATCCTGACCGAGAAACCAGTAGATAGGGCGATTGAACTCCTCCCAGCAGTTCATCGCACCAGCCAAGAACAGACCCTCGTGAGGCTGTTCTACCTTGTATTGTTCATCATCAAGCCCAAGAGGCAATCCACCACACACACACTGGAGTAGGGTATTGCACCACAATGGTGGCCTGAACCAGTATAAATCTTGTGTCTCTTGCGATGTTCAGTTTGGTAGTTTAGGTCCTAGCGATTCGGCGAGGAGCGAGCCGGTAGAGGGTTGAATCTCTGTGCGCACCCCAGTGTTCGAACCTCAAGTGTCTGCTGGAACCCGAAATCCGACATCGTTTGTAAGAGGAATTGTAGACTTCACAAACAAATTTTTCTTTCAGTCTGTACTGAATGTTGGCCAAGAGAAGCATCCATGTTAGTAGGAAGAACAGATTTTTTCTAGATCTTTGCTTTTGGAGCTACATATTTGTATATGATCTATGAATCATTGAGATCCATTAACATGTTGATCTTATGTATGGGAATCGTACTAGTTGGTTTTAGTTGCGACGCAAGATCCGAAATGGCTGGTCTTTGCTTTTGGAGCTACATATTTGTATTTGATCTGTGAATCATTGAGATGCAATAACAGTTACTTATTTCTGTTCGCTTAGTGTTTACAAGTTACTGATCGATCACTAGCTAGCCTACTAATGCGCTCCTGGCAGTTTTATTTGTGACGCAAGATCCAAAGTGGCAGTTTTTTGAATAAAAATGCCCACCTCTGAAGAAACTGACAAGCTACACTATCCTACCTACTCGATCCTACACGGATAAATAGCGGATCACGCACGTACTACCTCCTTTCCGATTTGCAGGGCTCAATTCAAGAAACGACCTACTCAATCCTACACAAATAAATAGCGGATCACACACGTACTAGTACCTCCTTTCCGGTTTGCAGGGCTTAATTCAAACCTCTCACCAACCAAGGTACTCCCTCCGTCCGGGTTTATTAGTCCTGTGACCAAAGCAGCAAGACCAAGGCATGGCAATAATTAACAGCATGCAGAAGTTTAAGCCTAATTAATTCCAGCAATTTAAGTGGCTGCATGCGTGCCCTCGGCCGCGACTCGTTGCATGCTGCTCCGCGTACTAGCTGCGAGCGATTCTGAGTGCCTGCATGCAGCCGGCCGTAATTAAGGCAGCTAACTGATGCGAAAAAAGATGTGCCTTAATTGTTGCGGGCTTTTTAAATCCGTGGAATCATTATTGACAAGGAGGGAGATGATTCGAGTACATTCGTTTGACCGTCATGCCGGCGTGCGACCCAGACGGGACGGGACGACACAGTCATAATTTCAGTTTCTCTAGTTTTCCACAGCAAGCTAGCGCGCTAAGCCATGCCTGCTTATTCATTGAATTCCGACGACCGTCGCGCTACCTTCCGCCTATAAGTACTGTTTCCCGGCCTTCTCCAGTGGCACCATGACCCAACTCTCCATATCCTCATAAGCCCCCACAGGCCCGACATCGCTCGCCACGTCCGCCATGCCCCCGCCCGTCCGCGGTAGGCGAGGCCGGAGGCGGTCACCGCCGGAACTAGTGTTCGGTTTTTCACCAGAAGGCAGACGGAGGGAGGAGGCATTCTATTTGTCTTTAGATGGCAATGCGGAGATCGAGGACTTGTTGGAGCCCGACCGCCTGGCGGAGGAGCAGGAGTTGTTGGAGCGCGACCGCCTAGCGGAGGAGCAGCGTGTCGCCGATTTGCGCCGCCAGCGGGACATGGAGCAGCAGCGCACCGACGCTCTGAGTCGCGAGCAGAGCGCCCGGAACTGGGCCGACTACGTGGAGGTTGGTTCCCGACAAATAGCCCTGGAGGCTGTCGGGCACGCACGCGTTCGCGATGCCGATTATTACTACCAGCTCCTCAAGTGGGTTCCTCGCTTTGAATCCGAAGCTTTGGTGGACCATGCCGGAAAGGAAAGGGCCAACACGTGCGAGCAACGCGCCCTATCGCACCTCTGGCAAGTCCGAGGCGAGGCGCAGGACGCCGATGCCGGCGTTTAGCGTGTATCGCAGATGGCGGCCGGCATCGTCTAGTTAGCTAAGAGTAAGTTAGTACTTGTACGCTACTAGAGTATTAGTGGGAGTAGATAGTTAACTTGGCTATGATGGTTGTCAACGTGGAAGTTCAGTACTCTATATGTGGATCAGACCTGTTACTTTGCTCTGAATGTTGAACTTTCCGTTTGAACGTATGGAATGGGCTTTTATTTTTTTAAATGGGTTGTATTTGTCCTCCACGGGTTTAGAGGCTGACTTGTGGGCCTACCAAGTTGACGCGTACACAATTAGGAGATGATTGTACGTGGAGAGGATGACTGCAGGGACCCGCCAAGGTCATGGCAGTATGCAAGCAAGTGCCTCCTTATTTCAAGCCAATAAAAAATGGCTCCTCCTAATGGATTTTTGACATCTGGGTCCCATGTCATTGTCAATGTAGTCAATAAACGAGAGCAGCTGACAACAGGGACCCAACAGCTCGCCCAGTTATTTATGTTTTGGGTTAATTTGATAAATGACACTCCAAATCTGGTGTTTCCGAGAAATGCCACTGCAATTTCCAAACTTTGAAAAGTGCCATTTCATGCCATTTCTAGTGGCATTTTTCGATGTCTGGAGTGGCGTTTTTAAAAGTTTGCAAATTGCAGTGGCGTTTTTCAAAGTTTGTAAAAATTGCAGTGGCATTTTTCAAAGTTTGGAAATTGAAGTGGCATTTTTATGAATCGCCATAATTGGAGTGGCATTTATCTAATTTGTTTTTGAGACGGAAAGAGGGTGTCAACTAGGCTGTGCGGGACACTCTGGCCTGTCTAGACAGCCTTTTCTTTTATGTTTACCACAAACCAGCCCAGTAGTTTTATTTTCTTTCTGAAAATGGCTAGCCTAGATGTTTTGTGATTTGTCAAGTAAGTCGCTTTATCAGGCCTGTTGGGCTGCAAATCTTTCAAGACTAGGAGAGCTTCATTTGGCTAGCCGAGAAAATGGCCTATCAGTAATGAGAAATGGGATGTACATTTTTAAAACACATCAAAGTGGCAATTAGTTTCAAATATATTTTTTCATTTCGAGATTTTAAATTGCATTGATTTTTATGCATGGACAATTTATTAGATTTTATATTAATATACATTTATTTTTAAAATCAGTCTGAATGTGACTCAAAATTTTGTGATTAAAAACAGTTCAGACTGCACCGACATATGCAAAATTTTATATAGTTTTTTAACCGTGGCCACAATATGGGCTGTAATGCTAACAAAAAGAATATGAACTCCAAAAAAACTCTAAGAATTAGCATATGGGCTATAAATTATTAGAAATAATGGCAGATGGCCTGTATGCCGTTTTCCACAGGTTTGATGCTTTCCTAAAAAAAAGGTTGACGCACAAGCAGTGACTGTTGGATGTCCATCCAACGGTCGTCGTGCTTCTTCAATCTCTGCTCTTCCTGCTCCAGCCGCTCAAACAAGCACCGGCAGGACTGCCTGCTCCCTCCCCGCGGCCAGCTGTGCTGCCGCGCAGGCCTCACCGCCCCCACCATACTCCCATTGCTGGCCTAGCCATCCCTCTACTCACCCACACCCGTTGTTATTCTCCGGCGATGACAGACGAACCAGTAAACCCTCCTACAGTCGTACTCCCCTCCGCGTGGGAAACAACTGCCGAGTCTTCCCTGGCTCCGTGTCGTTCCCTTCCTAGGCCTCGTCGTCGTCCACCGCCCTGGTGCTCTCGGCATGGCATGGTCAACGTGGTCAACGACCGACATGCATCTGAAGGGGACTGTACGTGGAGAGGCTGACAGCTGGGTCCACGGCCGCACGCAAGGAAATGCCTCCTTATTACGCGCAAAATAATGATTCCTCCACCTGACATCTAGGACCCACCGAAAGGGTCTCTGTATTTTGTGAAAAAACATTACTGCCACTGACAGCTCGGACCCACCAGCTATATCTTTGCACACAAGGAAGTGCCTCCTTATTACACACAAAAAAATTAATACTCCCCCTGCTAGCTGGGACCCAGTATAGTGGGCCTAGTAAGTTGACGGGGATGGAGGGCTTTGTCAACTTAGTCAATATGCACGATTCTAGCTCGAGTGACCATACGATGTCCATCCAATGGCCGTAGTGCTTCTTCAACCTCTGGTCTTCATGCTCCAGCCGCCCAAAGCAGCACCGGTCATGTCGCCTGCTCCTGCCTCCCGTGGCCGGCTATGCTGCCCCGAAGGCCTCACCGCCCCCATACTACTCCCACCCTCCACTCCACTCACCCACACCCCCTATTATTCTGCAGCGATGGCAGCGCAGCCGAACCAGTTGTGGGGACCCCGACTCATCAGTCGTGATCACCGAATGCACGTGTACAATGATCCCAGAGATCAATGCTCACTGAACACACAGAAGCTGGATAACAAGAGTCTTACATCCATACATACTGTATTACACAAGTAGGACCATTATGGTCGAGTCTTGAGTATAACATCGCAGCGGAAATCTTCAATAACAACTTGGACCCATGCCATCTGCCTTAACCCTACAGGCATTCTGACTGGGAAACGTCCTAGCTCGCATGTTCGTCACCGAAGTATTCTTCATCATATCCTGTTCTTTCATGCCTAGCCAATAAAATAACCAGTGGCAAGCCAATGAGTACTTTGAATGTACTCGCAAGCAACCCAAGAGTGATAACAAAATAATTATGCAAAGCTCTACTGCTTAATTGGCATTGTTGCGGAAAGCTAGTTTTTCTCATGTAAGTATGATCAGCATTTATCAAGGATAGGAATGCGTCTGCAACAAGCATCAGGAGGTTACAGACCTCAACATCGAGAAAGAGTTATGAACAACTCATGCTCAAGCTCATCGTGACTTCCTCACGAGTCACATCATCAATATCACCAAACAGTGTTGTTTGTCAGAAACATATGGACATAGTCTAAGCAGCACCGCCCAACTGTCCTTGACCGTGGACACGGCTATTCGAATAGTTTTACACTCTGCAGAGGTTGCACACTGTACCCACAAGATCCGAGGAACTTCCATGTCATCCATGACCCACGATACCTCAAGTACTCGGGGTAAGCACCCAATCACTATCTTTCCCTAGACGACACTAACATGGAGTCCACTCGATTGGTAGTAACCCCCATGCCTAACATTTCACATCATAAAGTTGTGGAGCCTCGCTCCCATATTCATCACATACCACAAGCACGGGGTACCAACGGTGTGTCCGGTGCCCTGTGAAAACAGTCATGGCCGCCCTACCTGGCACGACCCCGTCCCGAGAGAGCGCACCAACAACTCTCCCGTCACTAGTAATGCGGGCTCCAAGCTAGTATCGGTCTAGGTAATCAATAATGCCCTTTCCCATATAAGGGTAGAGTGGTTGCGCATGTAAGGTTGGGACAGTCGACAAATCTTAAATCTAATCCGTCTCTGTAAACAACACTTTGATCAAGCCTCGGTACACTACCTCTCCCCCAAGTAGTGACCTAGTTCATCATCATCTCCCAGGGGCATTAGTGGCACCCACTGGGCTATTTGCAAGTATGTCAAACCACACTTGGTTTCTTTTGATGCATAACCCCGACCCATTTTGCTCAGCCAACAACTATAGCATATTTCTACAACCCACCAACACAACTCTAAACAAGGATAGAGTCATGATCAATGCAAGTATCAATGGGGTATGCAATGAAGGCAAACCTAGCAAGGTTGCCATTCAAGATATCATGCATTCAACAATCAAGGAAAGAAATGTTACTATGATAAAAGGGTTCATCATGGTCAAAGGGCTGCATGCCTGTTTTAACAAAGTCTTCGAGGTCTTCAAATATCTCTGGTCCAACTCCGAGCATTTCATCTACTTCGTCAACTATCGTCGAAAGCAACCATAATAAGCAACACAACAAGGCAGGAAATAAAAGTGCTCTAAAAATATGGGTTGGACTTTTCTAGGATACCTCTGGTCATATGAGGGATGACCAAAGTGGTTTCATTAGGATTTGATCAATGGACATCTCTGAACATTTCAATATGATGGAATCAAGGGGTTTAATGGATCTGCAAGTTGTGTACAGAAATATATTTTTGAAAAATGAGCAAAGGCACCCATTTAGCAAAGGATGATTTTTGAAGCATCTAGGAATTGGTTTCACTGGATTTGGAGTTGAGATGAATATTCTATGGATTTGCAAAGTTGACAAACATGAAGAAATGGCTCACTACTTTGTGGAGTACAGAAAGTATTAAGAAAAATGTTCATAAACTAAGTTATGAACTTGGATGCATCTAGGAATTGGAATCATGGCATTTGGAGCAAGTTTGAGCTCCCTGTGATTTTCTAAAGTTCATCACAGAAATAGGAAAAATAGGATTTGTAAATATTTGTGAAGGAAAGGTCTCTGGAAAAATGTGCATGTTGCATCACCAGGTAGGTCATGATTTATAGAGTCACCATAAATTTGAATCATCAAATTTGGAGCTCTGTTGATTTATTTATGGATTTTAGAAACTCACTGGAAAAGAATAAAAAGAAATATAGGGCATTACCCTTATCATGCGCACCGGTGAGAGATAGCCGTGGGCCGGCCCAGCTGCTCGGCCGCGTGGGCGATAGGGGCAACGTCGAAGGCGACTTTGCGGGGGTGCGCCTTCGCGCAGGGGAGGCGGATCCGGCCGAAGCCGTTTCCACTTAAACGGGCGGGGCCCAGCCGCTGGGTCGCTGACACGCGGCCCCAGCGCTCAGGCCGTCACCTTCAACCTCCCGCACGGCTCGACGGGAAACAGAGGAGGCGAGGCCGAGCGGCGCCGGCGCTCTCCCCGGCGGCACCGACCACCTCCGTGGGCGCCTGGCACACTGGCGGACTCAGCGCACCGCGGCGCACCCATCCAGGTGCTTCACGCCCGCGGGGGAGCCCGGGAAGAGAAGGAGCTTCGGGTACGGCGGGCCGGGGCGTCGTCGAGGATGGACTTGACGCCACGGCCTCCGGGGTGTGTAAATGGAGAGCGGGAGAGCTCCGTGGTGGTTGCGATGATGCAGTGACCCCCATAGGTGGAGAGGAGGGGGCTCGGACGACGAGGATTTAAGCGATGGCCGGCGGCTCGGCTGCGGCCTAGGAGGAGGATGGAGAGCGCGAGGAGGGGAGTGGGTTGGTCCAGGGGGTGCACGGGAGAGAGGGGGAGCAAATGGAGCAGAGAGGGAGGCCAAGGACAGCCTTAAGTAGGAGGGGGCGAGGTGCACCGTGGACAGGGCGCTCGGCCTCCGCTGCAACGGCGCTGGCGACCGTTTAAGGGGGGTGAGCATGTTTGAGGCGTACGTGGGAGTCGTTTAGGTCAAGCGGGAGAGAGAGGAGAGGAAGAGCAGGGCTCTAGCGCTCGCGCGTGCGAGGCCATTGTCAGGACCCCGACTCGATGTCACATCGATCTAGCCTGTAACACCTCATATCACTTTGTGGCCTCACGCACGGTATCCCCACGGGTGTCGCCTTACCTTTGCCCGGGACCGTTTGCGCCTTTTGGCTCACATATATGATAGTGTCGCTAGCATCAATATGATAAGGAGCCCGGGCTGACATGGCTAGTCGTAAACCCAAAGTGGCACAGACTTACAGGGACAGGCATCCATGACCCAGCTTCGAACGTGTCGGTCATCAGCAAGTGGGTCCGGGCTGTAGCACTAGGCTAGCAGGACTCCGGTAAACCGGGCTGTAGCGGGCTAACAGGACTCCGGTACTCAATGTGTGACATTTCCCCGAAGGGACAGACACAGGAACGAAGAAGGACACATGCCGGCCAGCCTAAGTGTTCCGGAGCAGTAGCAAGCTACCATGGCTCGGTGGAACACTGGGAGACATTTCCCGGTAAGAGAGGCTACTAAAGATAAACAACTAGATAGTCAGATCCCACACATACCAAGCATTTCAATCATACACACAATATGCTCGATATGTGCAAATACAACAAGGCATCACAACATGACTCTACGACACAAGCACTTTATTTAAGGCTCGGGAGCCATACATAACATACACATAGGTACGGGTCACACGACCCAACATTCAAGTCATACAGTCATACAAACCAGCAGCGGAAGTAACTTGTCTGAGTACAGACAACTAGTAAAATAAAAGAGGCTTGGAGAGCCTAGCTATACTACGTGGTCCTTCACAAGCTCAGGATCACCACCTGGGCCTTAGCCTACTCATTGATGTCAACGTCTACGAAGAACCCATCAGAAGGGGTTGCAGCGTCTTCTGTAAAAATGTAGATTATAGCAACATGAGTACAAAGGTACTCAGCAAGACTTACATCAGATCCTACATACATGCACATTATCAAGAAGGGTTGGTGGAGTTGTTGCAGCAAGCCATCTTTGACTCTTGGCTAGGCTATCCTACGAGACTCCAACTTGAAATGGTTTTTCGCACACGAGTCCACTACTCACCACTTCAATACACTACCGAGGCTCCACCTCCGTCTTCCTACGGAAGAGCCATCCTCGGCACTCACACTTATCATGAGGCTTTTAGTAGTTTCCATTTACTTGTCTATGAACTGTATAGGCAACCAAGTAGTCCTTTACCGCGGACGCGGCTATTCGAATAGATCATGTTAACCCTGCAGGGGTGTACTTCTTCATACATGTTTCCACCACTTAGCGTCTGCACACGACATGTGCTCGGAAGACTTCAAGCGAAAGCCGACGTGGGTGTAGACCACGACCTACCTAAACACCTAAGTCTCTAGTCCAGGTTTATCGCCTATTCAGGTTCCATCCATGAGGAGATCCGGCCGAGGTTTCGCTCACAGCCCCAAACGATGTGAACAGGGTTCCCGAGATACCTAACGGGTATTCGGTACACCGTGCCACGTACCTACCGCATCACAGCCCACCCCTACGGTCAGCGCTGTCCACGGCCTCCAGTATGCTACAAACACCTGAAACTACTTGCAACTCCTGGACAGAGAACTAGGGTGAATAAGAAGTCGAGCGGGGTCATATTTCAGGGCCCAATGCATGGTAGTAGCTGTATCTTAAATCACACATACAGATCTCAGTGCTTAAGGTCGGCTTCAATGAAACAACCCACCATGTACTCCTACATGGCCTCTCATCGATACCTTTACCAAATCGTGTTCACCACACCACTCTCATTACCGACATAATCATTTCACTCTAGCCATCACCCAGATGAACCAGACCTGACACGACTCTAAGCATAGCAGGCATAGCAAGGTAGGAACAACACATACATATGGCTCAATCAACTCCTACACATGCTAGTGGGTTTCATCTAGTTACTGTGGCAATGACAGGTCATGCAGAGGAAGCGGGTTCAACTACCGTAGCACACAGCAGTTTGAAACGCGTTGTCTTAATGCAGTAAAAGAGAGCAGGAGCGAGAACATGGGATTGTATCGATATGATCAAATGGTTGGTTGCTTGCCAGATGGTTCGATGCACTGGTATGGTTCTTCGCTAGGGTAATCACGGTACTCCTCGGGGGCAGAACCTGCCGCAAAGAACACCGATACACAACAATCACCAAACAATGTGCGACAATATGATGCATGCATGAAACATGGCAATATGAGTGTGTTGGGCTAATGCAACTAAAACCAGAAGGGTTTGAACCAATTTGAACCCAAGATTCAATTTTCAAACTCATACATGGCCCTTTAAAGTGTTTTATCTTGTTCTCCATTAATCATCAAGTTAACTTGTTTAATCATGCATGAAAATAGTACAGATGGATAGATTGGATTTTTCTGATCATTTTTCATATATAACTTGTCTAATTTGGAGTTACAGATTAAAAGTTATGAATTTTTGAAGTTTAAACTATATTCTGGAATTTCCTATATTAGAATAAATCCAGAAATTAATTTATTGCGTCAGCCATGCGTCAGGATGACGTCAGGGTCAACGGAGACGTCCAGGTCAAACCTAACTGTGGGTCCCGCGTGTCAGTGTGATTAGATTAGTTAAAGTTTAATTAAAACTAAACCTATTTAATTAACAGGGTTGGGCCCCACCTGTCATTGACTCATCGGAGTCAACCAGGGCCCACCCGCGGTAAAACCCAGGTCGGCTGCACCGGCGTTTAGCCGCCGGCGAGCCCGACGCGGCGGCGGAAGTGGTTTTGGCCGTTCCGGCAACCAAACGAGTCGCGGAGGCCATCGGAGTGGAGCTGGGGAGGAGCCGCAGCTCTTGGTGGAGTCCGTTGGGGTCGGGGTGGCCGGAGTTGGCGCCGGCGACGACTTTGGCGGCCACCGGAGTTCGGCCGAAGGCGAACTTTACGCTAGAGGGGTCGGTGAGGTGCGGGGAGTAGCTGGTTAGGTGCTACGTGATGTGGTGAGCATGATGGACACCAGTTTGTGGCCGGAGGGTGACCGGGAGCACGTCGGCGACGAGCTCCACGCCGGTGGGTGCGGTTGAACTCCGGGAGGTCGCTACACGGCTCGGGAGCAAGAAAAGAAGGGAGGGGAAGATGGTTAAGCTCACGGGGAGTTTGACGAAGCACTTGGTGCGGCCGGGGACGGGCCGGAGCGACGACGGCGTTGAAGGGGATCTCCGGCGATGGCGGTTCGGTCGAGGTCGATGCGGTGGGCTCGGGCCTTGCGAGCGCTCGGGGCTCGGCTTGCTCGAAGGAGAGGAGGGTGGCGGAGCTCCTGGACACGGCGGCACGGCGTGGGGTTGACGGAGGGCGTGACTACAGCGAGGGGGTGGCGGCGATGGCGTCGGCCATGGCGGGGGAGCGCGAGAGAGAGGAGTTGGGGGGAATGGAGGTGTCCTGCGGGTTCACGGCGCGGCGTGGAGTTCATCCATCCAGCCACGAGGCGAGGAGGTGAAGCAGGGCGACGGCCAGCTGCGTGGCGCACGCTGCGGCCGCCGTCGGGCACCTGCCTGCCTGCCTGGCCGGCAAGCAGCTCACTGGAGCGGCGCTGGGCTGGGCCGGCAGGTGGGCCTGGTGCTGGGCGCCAGGTAAGTTTTCCTGTTACTCCCGGTTTTCTGTTTTTTTAATAATTCTGCAACTTTGTTGAATTATTAAAAATACTTAGGCAACTCCTAAAATCACCAAACTACTCCTGGTCCATAGTTGGATTATTTCCAACATGAAACATTTTAGTTTGGAGATATTTGAGCATCTGAATATTTTATATAATTTTAAATGCCCAAAATCAAATATCTATGATTTAATTCAAAGACCCTAAGATGACCTAGGAAAATGTGCATCACTTTTGGCAGGGGTTCTGAACCAAGACAAAAATGATGGGCATTTTAGAAGGGCATTTCAGGTTCATTGAAAAAGTTTTTAGTAAACCCTAGTTGGTTTCAGAGGGGGGGCTGGGGGTTCTGTCATCCCCATTTCAGGTTTCTGATGAAAGAATAGACATGATGCAACACTCTAATGCATGAACTAGCTAGGGTGTGACAACTCACCCCCACTCAAAAGAATCTCGTCCCGAGATTTGGGTTCCTCCGGAAAGAGGGCGGGATACTCGAGTCGAAGACGATCCTCCCTTTCCCAAGTTGCTTCATCCTCAGAATGGTGCGACAATTGAACTTTGAGAAACTTGATATTATGACGTCGAGTGGTACGCTCGGCCTGATCGAGGATACGAATGGGGTACTCTCGATACGTGAGATTATCTTGGAGATCAAGCGTTTCGTGGTCCACTCCACGGATAGGATCCGAGAAGCAACGCCTGAGTTGAGAAACGTGGAAGACATCGTGGACTCTGGAGAGATGCGGAGGTAGCTCCAACTGGTAGGCAACATCTCCTTGTTTAGCGAGAATGCGAAAAGGTCCAATGTAACGAGGAGCCAATTTGCCTTTGATACCGAAACGATGGGTTCCCTTCAGAGGAGTAACCCGAAGGTAAGCCTTCTCGTCAACCTCGAAAGTCATAGCCTTATGTTTTCGGTCATATTGACTCTTTTGACGAGATTGGGCTGTTTTCAACTTTTCACGAACGATGTGAACTTGCTCTTCTGCTTCCTGAATCATATCCGGGCCAAAGAATTGTCTTTCCCCGGTTTCTGACCAGTTAAGGGGTGTCCGACACCGTCGTCCATAGAGAACTTCAAAAGGGGCTTTACCCAAGCTAGATTGATAGCTGTTGTTGTAAGCAAATTCGGCAAATGGAAGGCATTTCTCCCAATCCATTCCGAATGAGATAACAGAGGCTCGAAGCATGTCTTCTAGGATCTGGTTGACGCGTTCTACCTGACCACTCGATTGAGGGTGGAAAGCGGTGCTAAAAGAAAGGCGGGTTCCCATAGCATTTTGGAAACTTTCCTAAAATCGAGAGGTGAAAAGACTTACTCCATCCGAGTTAATTTCCAAAGGAACACCATGGAGAGACACTATTCGGGAGATGTACAGGTCTGCTAACTGACTAGCAGTTATACTCTCACGAACAGGTAAGAAATGGGCTACCTTGGAAAGACGATCGACCACGACGAAGATAGCATTATTCCCTCTCTTGGTCCTGGGAAAACCGGTAATGAAATCCATACCAATTTTATCCCATTTCCATTCAGGAATAGCTAGGGGTTGAAGGGTGCCAGCAGGCCATTGATGCTCTGCTTTTACACGACGGCAGACGTCGCAATTAGCAATATACTGAGCAATTTCTCTCTTCATCCTAGTCCACCAGAACCTCTGGTGTAGGTCCTGATACATCTTAGTACTACCGGGATGAATGGTGAGAGGAGATTCATGAGCCTCCTTAAGGATCAACTGCCGTAGATGCTGGTTCTTGGGAACCACTAAACGGTTCTCAAAGTACACAACACCATTATCATTTGTGGAGAAACAACTAGCACCTCCGCTAGCAATGTTCTCCTTGATTTTAGATATTCCCTTATCTCGCTTTTGGGAAGCGATAATTTGATCCGTAAGAGTAGGTTTCGCCACCAAGGTGGAAATAAAGCCTTGAGGAACAATGTGAAGGTTAAGCTTCCGAAATTCCTCATGGAGAAGCGGTTGACTTTGTTGTAACATCAGGTTGTTACAATAAGATTTACGACTTAGCGCATCAGCCATGACGTTGGCTTTCCCTGGGGTGTAAGTTATTCCTAAGTCGAAATCTGTGATCAACTCAACCCAACGTCTTTGCCTGAGATTCAAATCCGGTTGGGTGAAGATGTACTTCAGACTTTGGTGATCAGTGAATATTTCGCAACGATTACCGAGGAGGTAATGTCGCCAGGTTTTAAGTGCATAGACTACAGCTGCAAGCTCTAGATCATGAGTAGGATAATTCTCCTCATGTGGGTGCAATTGCCGTGAAGCGTAAGCAATTACGTGTCGATCTTGCATGAGAATGCAACCTAGTCCTTGTCGCGAGGCGTCGCAGTAGATAACAAAGTCCTTAGAGAAGTCTGGCGGTACCAGTACGGGAGCAGAAGTCAGGCGTCTTTTCAGTTCCTGAAAGCTGTGCTCACATTGTGGAGTCCATTCGAACCTTTTATCTTTCTTGAGGAGTTCAGTTAGAGGTTTTGCAACTTTGGAGAAATTTTCGACAAAGCGACGGCAATAGCTCGCTAAGCCCACGAAACTCCGAACTTGCTTGACCGATTCAGGTGGAGTCCAATTAAGGACGGCTTGAACTCGCTCAGGGTTAACAGCAATACCTTTACCAGATATTACATGACCCAGATAGGTCACTTCTGACAACCAAAATTCACATTTAGAGAATTTGGCATAAAGACGATGCTCTCGAAGTTTCTTCAACACTAGCCTTAGATGTTCGGCATGTTCTTCCTCGTTCTTGGAGTAGATGAGTATATCATCGAGGTAAACCACGACGAATTTATCCAAATACTCCATGAAGATTGAGTTCATTAACCGAGAAAAGGTGGCTGGAGCGTTGGTTAAACCAAAGGACATGACGGTGTACTCGTATTGGCCATAATGAGTAACAAAGGCCGTTTTAGGAATGTCCCCGTTCCTGATTTTGATTTGATGGTAGCCCAACCTCAAATCCATTTTGGAGAAGATTGAGGATCCAGCGAGCTGATCATACAGGTCGTTGATCCTGGGGAGCGGATATTTGTTCTTGATTGTGACCAAATTGACAGGTCGGTAATCTACAACCATCCGGTCCGTACCATCCTTCTTCTTGACGAAGAGGACGGGGCAAGCCCACGGAGATGAACTAGGTCGGATGAAACCCTTTTTCAAGGACTCATCGAGTTGTTTCTTAAGCTCGGCTAGTTCTAGTGGTGCCATCTTATAGGGTCTTCTAGCAATCGGAACGGTTCCTGGAATGAGGTCTATTACGAACTCAACATCCCTGTCAGGTGGAACACCTAGCAATTCCTCTGGGAAGACATCCGGGAAGTCACGGACTACCGGAACGTCCTCAAGGTCTAGCAAAGGGCTGGCGTTAAGAGAATATAACTGTCGCTTGGCTATTCGGGTCAAGACATTGACTATCTTCCCCGAGGGATGGGTGAGTTGAACAGTCCTAGAGAAGCAATCAATTTTGGCATGATGGGCTGACATCCAGTCCATACCTAAGATGATATTAATATCTAAAGATTTAAGAGCTATCAAAGATGCAAGGAAAACAAGTCTGTCGACTTGGATTTCATTTCCATGACTTACCCTAGAGGTTTGCCATTTGGATCCCGGAGTTTGAATTACCATAGAGGTGGGCATCTCACAGAATGTGGTGTTATGCAGATGAGCATAGCTCTCGGATATAAATGAATGAGATGCTCCTGTATCGAAAAGAACAGATGTCGGGTGGCAATTAACAAGGAGCGTACCGAGAACGACGTTGGGATCCTCTTGAGCTTCTTCGGCAGAGATACAGTTGACATGGCCACGTGCAGCGGTGGCCGGCTTGGCGTGGAACACTTTCCTTGTCGGCTTGCCACGGCCAACAGCTTTAGCAGATTGGTTGGGGTTGGTTTGGGGACACTCGCGCATATAGTGGCCTGATTCCCCACACTTAAAGCAAGTCACGGAACTGGCGCGTGGAGGAGCATTGTTGGTTGGACCACCATAGGGCTTGGCTGGTGCAAACTGTTGAACGGGGCGAGGCGCCTGGAAGGATGGCCTCGGTGCGAACCTGGGTGGCAGGGCAGTGTTAGGCACCCATACGCGGCGCTTCTGAGGACCAGCACCGGATGAGGAACCCACGTCACGGCCATGCTTGCGTGTTGCGTCATAATCAGTCTGACCAGTCTCAGCACTGATGGCCTTGTTAACAAGCTTCTGAAAAGATGAGCACTCATGCAGACGGAGGTCGCGGCGAAGCTCAGGACTAAGTCCCTTACGGAACCTTGCTTGCTTCTTGGCATCAGTAGAAACTTCCTCAGTTGCATATCGTGCGAGGTTACCGAACTCCCTGCTGTAAGCATCCACAGAGAGTCGGCCTTGAGTGAAACTACAAAATTCCTCACGTTTACGGTCCATGAGACCCTCCGGAATGTGATGTTCACGGAAAGCCTCGTTGAATTCAGCCCAGGTAGTGACATGGCCCGCTGGGCGCATAGCTCCATAATTCTCCCACCATAGACTGGCGGGGCCTTCAAGATGATATGCAGCAAAGGTGACCTTGTCAGCCTCAGCTACTAGCGCGGAACGCAGTTTGTGAGAAATACTGCGAAGCCAGTCATCAGCGTCGAGAGGCTCGACGGAGTGGTGGAACGTGGGTGGATGTAACTTGATGAAATCACTGAATGACACCAAGTTATTTCTCTGATGGTGTGCGGTGTTCTGTTCAATACGCTCCAACAAACGGTTGGTCTCCCGCTTGTTTCTCTCGGCTTCCAGCATAACCTCGGCTAGGGAAGGAGGATGAGGCAGATTTGCATTCCCGACTCCACTGCCTTCGGCCTGCTCTTGAGGAGCAGGGTTATTGCGCGTGTTAACCATCCTAGTAAACAAGACAATGATTTAGTCAGGATGATAAGATTCCGACATAGGATACAGAATGTAAGGAATAACTCGGAGTGCAAGATGATCATCCGTATGACATGGTAGATATAGAAACTGCTTCTTTTATTCCATCGTCATACACACCATACAAGGTTTAGTACAAGACCAAACAAGGTACTATTACGGTGAAAGGAAGATTACATCACATCGGAGGCATCCCAAGCTCCTATACATTATTTTTCTACATCTCCGGAAGCGGTACAAACTAGGTCATATCCCACGAGTCATGCAGGACGATAGACGACACAGCTAGTACGAACTAGTGATACTACAACTAACTCAGACCGATCCGTAGTAGTCCTCGTAGAAGTCACCTCCATAGCCTGGAAGCTCAACATGATCATCCGGAAACAGACGATCTCGCGGAGCTTGCGGACCATAGGGGCTAGGATGAGGTCTTGGACCAACAAACGGTGGCCTGCGGGGACCGTGAGGTGGGGTGATGCCTCCTACATCACGCCAACCCATCACGTCTGGCAGAGCAGATCTCACAGGATAGAGATCGCGCATATCCGAATATCCAGCTTGCACCGCCAGTGCAAACCGAGTCAATGTGGCCCAATGGTCAGCACGGGTATTGAAAAGCTCTAGCCTCAAGGCCCGATTTTCACGGTCCTTATCCTCGAGCATCTCAGCAGTGGTGCGAGTCCGTGAATCCTCCTGAGTGGGGTCAGCATAGATAGCCTGGAGATACCCTTGTGCTCCCGGAAGTGATGCTGGCATATACCGGAAATCAGAGTCCCGAAATAGGCCAGTCCTGACTCGCATGATGGTCATCATAGAATAGGCGGCATCCTGCACAGCCATCTCAATAGTAACCCCGAGTCCATAGGAGCAGTGAAGGGGCTCGGTGGATCCAGGATAAGATGGAAATATCCTGACAGTGCAGAGATACTGGCTTTGATTAAAGTCTCGAAATTGCTCTTCGACCGTGTACTCAGGATACCAACGGTATCCAGCCTCAGTCATTACCCTGACCAACATGGTGGTATGGCCGGGTACATCTAGGCATCGAGTCAGGCGAACCACTTGATTGAGGTCGCGAGTGGCCATCTGAAAGCACAACCATAATGCAAAGGCATTAGAATTCCTAGCAAAATTCCGACAGCATAACAGTTGTAAATGCTCAAAAAGGATTTTGAGACATTTGACAAAGGATTTCATACACACTCAACAACATCATATCAAAGTTCTGAGTCCATCCCAGCAACATAATGTGGTAGTAGAACTGAACTAGGCTTGTATCCATCAAACCTATAAGGTACTACTGATTAGTAACACGTGAACCTGATAGAGAGAAAAGATCCTAATTCCTTAACCCCCGGTGGAAGAATAGACTGACTCAGATCAGAATGTCATAAGATAAAGGAGTAAAAAGAGCCTTACGTTCCAACCCACAAACAATTCCCTACATATAACTAAAGAATTTCTAGACTCAACATCGACCAGTTTGGCTTGGAGAACCTACAGGCAGTCCGGCTCTGATGCCAACGCTGTCGGGACCCCGACTCGATGTCACATCGATCTAGCCTGTAACACCTCATATCACTTTGCGGCCTCACGCATGGTATCCCCACGGGTGTCGCCTTACCTTTGCCCGGGACCGTTTGCGCCTTTTGGCTCACGTATATGATAGTGTCGCTAGCATCCATATGATAAGGAGCCCGGGCTAACATGGCTAGTCGTAAACCCAAAGTGGCACAGACTTACAGGGACAGGCATCCATGACCCAGCTTCGAACATGTCGGTCATCAGCAAGTGGGTCCGGGCTGTAGCACTGGGCTAGCAGGACTCCGGTAAACCGGGCTGTAGCGGGCTAACAGGACTCCGGTACTCAATGCGTGACATTTCCCCAAAGGGACGGACACAGGAACGAAGAAGGACACATGCCGGCCAGCCTAAGTGTTCCGGAGCAGTAGCAAGCTACCATGGCTCGGTGGAACACTAGGAGACATTTCCCGGTAAGAGAGGCTACTAAAGATAAACAACTAGATAGTCAGATCCCACACATACCAAGCATTTCAATCATACACACAATATGCTCGATATGTGCAAATACAACAAGGCATCACAACATGACTCTACGACACAAGCACTTTATTTAAGGCTCGGGAGCCATACATAACATACACAGGTACGGGTCACACGACCCAACATTCAAGTCATACAGTCATACAAACCAGCAGCGGAAGTAACTTGTCTGAGTACAGACAACTAGTAAAATAAAAGAGGCTTGGAGAGCCTAGCTATACTACGTGGTCCTTCACAAGCTCAGGATCACCACCTGGGCCTTAGCCTACTCATTGATGTCAACGTCTATGAAGAACCCATCAGAAGGGGTTGCAGCGTCTTCTGTAAAAATGTAGATTATAGCAACATGAGTACAAAGGTACTCAGCAAGACTTACATCAGATCCTACATACATGCACATTATCAAGAAGGGTTGGTGGAGTTGTTGCAGCAAGCCAGCTTTGACTCTTGGCTAGGCTATCCTACGAGACTCCAACTTGAAATGGTTTTTCGCACACGAGTCCACTACTCACCACTTCAATACACTACCGAGGATCCACCTCCGTCTTCCTACGGAAGAGCCATCCTCGGCACTCACACTTATCTTGAGGCTTTTAGTAGTTTCCATTTACTTGTCTATGAACTGTATAGGCAACCAAGTAGTCCTTTACCGCGGACGCGGCTATTCGAATAGATCATGTTAACCCTGCAGGGGTGTACTTCTTCATACATGTTTCCACCACTTAGCGTCTGCACACGACATGTGCTCGGCAGACTTCAAGCGAAAGCCGACGTGGGTGTAGACCACGACCTACCTAAACACCTAAGTCTCTAGTCCAGGTTTATCGCCTATTCGGGTTCCATCCATGAGGAGATCCGGCCGAGGTTTCGCTCACAGCCCCAAACGATGTGAACAGGGTTCCCGAGATACCTAACGGGTATTCGGTACACCGTGCCACGTACCTACCGCATCGCAGCCCACCCCTACGGTCAGCGTTGTCCACAGCCTCCAGTAGGCTACAAACACCAGAAACTACTTGCAACTCCTGGACAGAGAACTTGGGTGAATAAGAAGTCGAGCGGGGTCATATTTCAGGGCCCAATGCATGGTAGTAGTTGTATCTTAAATCACACATACAGATCTCAGTGCTTAAGGTCGGCTTCAATGAAACAACCCACCATGTACTCCTACATGGCCTCTCATCGATACCTTTACCAAATCGTGTTCACCACACCACTCTCATTACCGACATAATCATTTCACTCTAGCCCATCACCCAGATGAACCAGACCTGACACGACTCTAAGCATAGCAGGCATAGCAAGGTAGGAACAACACATACATATGGCTCAATCAACTCCTACACATGCTAGTGGGTTTCATCTAGTTACTGTGGCAATGACAGGTCATGCAGAGGAAGTGGGTTCAACTACCGTAGCACACAGCAGTTTGAAACGCGTTGTCTTAATGCAGTAAAAGAGAGCAGGAGCGAGAACATGGGATTGTATCGATATGATCAAATGGTTGGTTGCTTGCCTGATGGTTCGATGCACTGATATGGTTCTTCGCTAGGGTAATCACGGTACTCCTCGAGGGCAGAACCTGCCGCAAAGAACACCGATACACAACAATCACCAAACAATGTGCGACTATATGATGCATGCATGAAACATGGCAATATGAGTGTGTTGGGCTAATGCAACTAAAACCAGAAGGGTTTGAACCAATTTGAACCCAAAATTCAATTTTCAAACTCATACATGGCCCTTTAAAGTGTTTTATCTTGTTCTGCATTAATCATCAAGTTAACTTGTTTAATCATGCATAAAAATAGTACAGATGGATAGATTGGATTTTTCTGATCATTTTTCATATATAACTTGTCTGATTTGGAGTTACAGATTAAAAGTTATGAATTTTTGAAGTTTAAACTATATTCTGGAATTTCCTATATTAGAATAAATCCAGAAATTAATTTATTGCGTCAGCCATGCGTCAGGATGACGTCAGGGTCAACGGAGACGTCCAGGTCAAACCTGACTGTGGGTCCCGTGTGTCAGTGTGATTAGATTAGTTAAAGTTTAATTAAAACTAAACCTATTTAATTAACAGGGCTGGGCCCCACCTGTCATTGACTCATCGGAGTCAACCAGGGCCCACCCGCGGTCAAACCCAGGTCGGCTGCACCGGCGTTTAGCCGCCGGCGAGCCCGACGCGGAGGTGGAAGTGGTTTTGGCCGTTCCGGCAACCAAACGAGTCGCGGAGGCCATCGGAGTGGAGCTGGGGAGGAGCCGCAGCTCTTGGTGGAGTCCGTTGGGGTCGGGGTGGCCGGAGTTGGCGTCGGCGACGACTTTGGCGGCCACCGGAGTTCGGCCGAAGGCGAACTTTACGCTAGAGGGATCGGTGAGGTGCGGGGAGTAGCTGGTTAGGTGCTACGTGAGTGTGACCGGGAGGGTGACCGGTTTGTGGCCGGAGGGTGACCGGGAGCACGTCGGCGACGAGCTCCACGCCGGTGGGTGCGGTTGAGCTCCGGGAGGTCGCTACACGGCTCGGGAGCAAGAAAAGAAGGGAGGGGAAGATGGTTAAGCTCACGGGGAGTTCGACGAAGCACTTGGTGCGGCCGGGGACGGGCCGGAGCGACGACGGCGTTGAAGGGGATCTCCGGCGACGGCGGTTCGGTCGAGGTCGATGCGGTGGGCTCGGGCCTTGCGAGCGCTCGGGGCTTGGCTTGCTCGAAGGAGAGGAGGGTGGCGGAGCTCCTGTACACGGCGGCACGGCGTGGGGTTGACGGAGGGCGTGACTACGGCGAGGGGGTGGCGGCGATGGCGTCGGCCATGGCGGGGGAGCGCGAGAGAGAGGAGTTGGGGGGGAATGGAGGTGTCCTGCAGGTTCACGGCGCGGCATGGAGTTCATCCATCCAGCCACGAGGTGAGGAGGTGAAGCAGGGCGACGGCCAGCTGCGTGGCGCACACTGCGGCCGCCGTCGGGCACCTGCCTGCCTGCCTGGCCGGCAAGCAGCTCGCTGGAGCGGCGCTGGGCTGGGCCGGCAGGTGGGCCGGGTGCTGGGCGCCAGGTAAGTTTTCCTGTTACTCCCGGTTTTTTGTTTTTTTAATACTTCTGCAACTTTGTTGAATTATTAAAAATACTTAGGCAACTCCTAAAATCACCAAACTACTCCTGGTCCATAGTTGGATTATTTCCAACATGAAACATTTTAGTTTGGAGATATTTGAGCATCTGAATAGTTTATATAATTTTAAATGCCCAAAATCAAATATCTATGATTTAATTCAAAGACCCTAAGATGACCTAGGAAAATGTGCATCACTTTTGGCAGGGGTTCTGAACCAAGACAAAAATGATGGGCATTTTAGAAGGGCATTTCAGGTTCATTGAAAAAGTTTTTAGTAAACCCTAGTTGGTTTCAGAGGGGGGGCTGGGGGTTCTGTCATCCCCATTTCAGGTTTCTGATGAAAGAATAGACATGATGCAACACTCTAATGCATGAACTAGCTAGGGTGTGACAGCCATGCATTGGTCGAGCCGGGCGGTGTCGGGCATGAGCAGCAGGGGGTGAGAGAGAGAGGGAGAGGGAGGGGCCTGCACGGCTGTCGTCTTGCGGACGTCGAGGACCTCGACTGGCGCGAGGGGGAGGCTTGAGGTGGTCGGGGGACGCGGCGTCAATGGTCGGGAGCACGCTGACGTGCTCCAAAGCGCGCAAATGGCCGGCATCCGCGGCTTTTCCGCGCGCACTCGCGTGTCCACTTGTGTCTGCGGTCTGAAGGGGGAAAACAAGAGGGTTTCAGGCTTTGGATGCTCTGGAACTTGCCAGGAGTGAGAGAGTGATGAGAAAGGGAGGAAAAAGTGGCTGTCCAGAGAAGAAAAATGGATCCCTGCCCCCCTTCATCATTGCCTCTCGGGCAGGGAAGCACACCAGAGGTAGAGGGGGACTAGAAGGGGCTGTGGTAAAAAGGATAACTCTTGGAGATTAGTGGAAGGGGTTAAAACATGAATTTTGAGATTCTGCCAGAAGGTGTTTGATGTTGGTTTGGGAAAGAAGATGATTTCCATTTGTCATGAGGCTCCACAGGGTGCAATGGCACATATAATTAGGGCCGTCCACCCATTTTGAGCTCATTTGGGCAAAGTTGCCAATGCAACTTTTGTAAACCCTAAAAATCAGCAGAAATGGACTCTCCAAGATTTGGTCATGCAAATCTGTTCTCCTTGATGCACCACTTGGTGTAGTGTCATCACTTGAGTATATGAACATGTCCACAAAAGTTGAGATCAAAAGTAGAAAGTTTCCAATGTAGAGTTGTTCAAATTTGATTCTGGTCAGAGAGGGTTTTGGGGCACTTTGATCAATATAACTTCTTCTCCAACTTGTTCCACTTGGTCTAGATGAATAATTAGACCATTTGAGCATGTTCACAAGGTTTGGGAACATTTGGAAATATTTGGCAATGTAAAGTTGCTCAAACTTCAAAATGGACAGAAATGGTTTTGAGGGGATTTGATGATGTTATATTGTTCTCCAAGTCATGAGACTTGGCAAGATCATCTAGTATGTCATATGTGACATGATAGAATTTTCTTGGAATTTTTGGAGAATATTTCCTTTGTAAATATTTCAAAAGCTTGAAATATCCAAAAAGGGTTTTTGAGGGATTTGACCAATATTTTGAACATGACCATGTGTTAAAACTCTTATATATGGACAATATATGTCCACTGAGTTTCCCTAGATTTTTCCCAAATATTTTTGAAATAATAAAATGATTTTTCCCTAATAAAGACCATTTCTGGCCTTAAGAAAAAGCTTTTAAATAAAATAGGAAAATAACTTTTAAAATTATATTTTTGTGGTTTCTGGGTATCCTATATCTAATAGGAGCCAAATATATTTTTGGAAAGATTTTTACTGCCCTTAATTAAGTACTTGCAGTGCAAATCTCAATTTAGGGGTTTTTGGAAAACTACTTTTGAAAATACTATTTGGCCAAAATATTTTTGTAAGAAATTAGTTTTATGTCCTATACACATGGCATGATCATTGGTTCAAGAGTTTGGAGCAAGGAGATGAAGTATAGGAGTTGGAGGATTTATTTGATTTTTAGAGCACTTGCAAACAACAGACAAAAACCAATCAAGGCAAGGTCCAAAACACTCAAAAGTTTTTGTCAAACCACATTTTATCATGATTTATTAGCTTAAGTGTTGTGGCATGAAAATCAGGGTGTGACACCAGTGAACCCTCGTACTCCTCTCTGCGTGGGCATCCACTGCCGCGTCTTCCCCGGCTCCGCGTCGTCCCCTTCCTAGGCCTCGCCGTCGTCCACCGCCGTGGTGCTTTCGACGCGTCGTGGTCAATGTGGTCAACGACCGACTTACATCGGAAGAGTACTATACATGGAGAGGCTGACAGCTGGGTCCACGCCAGCCGCAAGGAAGTGCCTCCTTATTATGCGGAAAATAATTATTCCTCCACCTGACAGCAGGGACCCATCGGACGGGCCACCAGTATTTCGCGAAAAAAAGTTTCCCCCCTGACTGCTGGCACCCACCGGACGGGCCACCATATTTCGCGAAAAAATGTTCCCCCCACTGTCAGCTCAGACCCACCGGAAGTGCCTCCTTATTATGCACAAAAAAATAAATACTCCCCCTGCTAGCTGGGACCCACCTTGGTGGGAGGCTAACTTGTGGGCCTACTAAGTTGACTGGGATGGAGGCCTTTGTCAACTTTAGTCAATATGAACGATTCTAGCTCTAGTGACTGTATGATGTCCATCCAACGGCCGTAGTGCTTCTTCAACCTCTGGTCTTCTTGCTCCAGCCGCCCAAAGCAGCGCTGGTCGTGCCGCATGCTCCTGCCTCCCGTGTTGGCTGTGATGTCGCGGAGGCTTCACCGCCTCCTACTACTCCCGCCGCTGGCCAGGCCATCCCTCTACTCACCCACAGCCCCTATTATGCTGCGGCGACGACAGCCTCACACCGCAGCCGAACCAGTGAACCCTTGTACTCCTCTCCGTGTGGGCATCCACTGCCGCATCTTCGCCAGCTCCGCGTCGTCCCCTTCCTAGGCCTCGCTGTCGTCCACCGTCGTGGTGCTCTCGGCGCGGCATGGTCAATGTGGTCAATGACCTACTTCCATCGGAAGAGTACTGTACGTGGAGAGGCTGATAGCTGGGTCCACGACAGCCACAAGGAAGTGCCTCCTTATTACGTGCAAAATAATTATTCCTCCACCTGACAGCGGGGACCCACCGTACGGGCCAACATATTTCGCGAAAAAACGTTTCCCCCTGACTTCTGGGACCCACCAGCTACATCTTCGCATGCAAGGAAGTGTGTCCGGGCAAAAAAAAACGATTTGCCCCCCTGACTGCTGGGACCCACCAGCTACATCTTCACACGCAAGGAAGTGCCTGACGGTCGGGACCCATCTGGTCGAAGTGTACGTAGCATTGTCATTCTGGTCGCGAATGTGTACGTACATACTGGTGGATGTAGAGGCGCGCACGTGCCATAGTAGAGGCGCACACATAGCATGTACACATACGTACAGCGGCCAGTGTGCAAGAAAGAAAATACGGCCACGTACGTACATACGGGCAGGGTCTCGAACGCCTACTCACGCATACGTATGGCCATGGCTCGTGTACATGGCTGGGTCAGAATGGAGAAAGTGCGTCGTCGTCGTGTTCATGGGGAGGCAACGGAATGCGTCGTCTTCATCGGGAGGCAACAGAATGCGTCGTGTTCATCGGGAGGCAATGGAACGCGTGGGGGCCAACCGGCTTGGACAGAACAGGCGATGAAAACAAGGCCTCGTGTACCGCAGAATGGAGGAAACGTCCTTGTGTTCGACCGGCCATGTTCGAAACGGGATCCTGTTCATCGGGAGGGGTCTGGCGTACCGCAAAACAGAGGAAACGGACTTGTGTTGGACCTCCTACGGTCGAAACGGGGTCCTGTTGATCGGGAGGGGTGTGGCGTACCGCAAAACGGAGGAAAGGACTTGTGTTGGAGCGCTACGGTCGAAACGGGGGTCCTGTTCATCGGGAGGGGTGTGGCGTACCGCAAAACGGGACTCCATGGGGTACTGTTCATCTCCATCGTCGACCTCCTCCAGCCTCCACGGGCTACTGTTCATCCACCGTCGACCTCCTCCAGCCTCCACCGGCGACTGTTCATCCACGGGCTCCTATTCATCTAGCCTCCACCGCGCGCTACTCCGCCAGCTATTGTTCAACCACCCTCTCCATGGGCTCCTGTTCAACCACCCCTCCACGGGCTACTGTTCATCCACCCCTCCACCATCTACTGTTCATCCAGCCCTCCACGGGGTCATCCTGTCCATCCAGCCCTCCACGTGGTCCTGTTCATCCAGCCCCAACCGTCTCAATTGATCGGGGTCCTGTTCATCTAGAGGCAACGCCA